>NC_058035.1:9427549-9728414 GCF_019176455.1 Solea senegalensis | reverse complement strand
AGTATGACTTTTTTGTCATATTTTTGACGACATTCTAAAGTATGACTTTTTTGTCATATTTTGGACGACATACTAAAGTATGACTTTTTGTCACATTTTGGACGACATACTAACCTATGACTTTTTTTTCATATCTTGAACGACATACTAAAGTATGACATTTTTGTCACATTTTGGACGACATACTAAAGTATTACTTTTTTGTCACATTTTGGATGACATACTAAAGTATGACTTTTTTGTCACATTTTTTACGACATACTATAGTATGACTTTTTTTCATATCTTGAGCGACATACTAAAGTATGACTTTTTTGTCACATTTTGGATGACATACTAAAGTATGACTATTTTTTCACATTTTGGACGACATACTAACCTATGACTTTTTTTTCATATTTTGAACGACATACTAAAGTATGACTTTTTTGTCACATTTTGGACGACCTACTAAAGTATGACTTTTTCGTCACAGTGTAGGATACAGCCTGTTTGTTTTTTTTTTGTTTTTTTTTCCATTAGTCAATGGGCAAGCATCGTGGTCAACATTTTAAATAATATGTTTTTCTCATGTTACAGTTGCTGAATGTTTCACTTTGCAAAGTAAAAGAAATGGAGATTCGAGAGGCTGAAAAAGAGATTTGCAGACTAGAGCTGGAAGCCAGAAGATCTCTAATGGAGAATAAACGGTATTGCATGAATCCCCCTTTGACATATACAGTACAGAAAATATATATTTTACACTCATTTCTGTTTTTCTTTTGTTTTGTTTTTTTAATTTAGAGTCCGAAAGGAATTACAGAAGGTTCCAGCTATCATGGGCCCTTTGGAGAGTGGCATGAAGAGTAAGTCTTAAAGACTGTATTTGTTCCTCTAATTATTGCTAAATCACATCAATGCATAGTCTGTGAATAAACCCTTCCATCGTCAGTAAAGAAGAAGATTTCTATAGTAACAGTGAGTCAGCTGTGACCTCATGATTTCTGCAGGGATGTATGTAATTTAATACATCGCTCTCACACTCAGCTCCTCTGTGTTTGGACAGATATATCTCTGTCTGGACTGCAGGACAGTGGGATGTCTGTCAGACACACCAACACGGTCCAGCTGAAGAGGCTTCAGGTCTTGAACATGTGGAGAGAGATCCAACGGCTGAAGGAGGAGATTAAGGAAAAGCTGGTGTCCACTGACACAACCGCTGCCACTGAGAAAGACATCGAAGACCTGAAGGTGCTGGCAGATAAACTACTATATTACTTTGCACACATAGTTAAAAGAACATACAATGTTTGCCTTTTCCCTCTTGGCTGCAGGTCATATTCAATCTGTGTTTTTTTGTTTGCTTTCAGGCAGAAACAATACGACTGATAGCCTCAAATGACCGACTGAAGACCACCAACCAGGCAAGGAAGTTTGACCTTTTTTCTGCCAAATCACTGTTTGTCTTAGTATTGAACACATTTACGCACATTTCCTGCCATGTGATAGTGGCTCACATGTTTTTTGCTCAACATTTTTCTCTGAAGAAACTGGAAAACAAAATCAACATGGTGCTGCAGAGAGAGAAATCGAGCAAGACCACAAGATGGTACATGTAGATTGTAACAGATGATGCTTTGCTGTAGTTCACCAAAGACCAAGTGACTCTTTCTTACTTTCTGCTGCTCTCCTCTGTTTTTTACCCCAGGGCTTTGTGGGACGGAATACAGTGTGATCTGTGCACCGAGAGATAAAAGCTTTATCCTCCACATGAGGGTTGCAGGGAGCTGGAGACAATCCCAGCTGACACAGGGCGTAAGGCGGGGGATCACACCCTGGACTGGTCACCAGTCCATGACAGGGCCGATAAGTTAGTGTCCAGTTAAGTTCTGCATGTTTTTGGACTGTGGAAGAGAAACCGGAGAACCTTGACTTAAGTTTGAAGACTTTTCAGGTCTTCAAACTCAACCCAGGCCTACAGCTAATTATTGAAGATGACTATGACCAGGATGATCGAGAACCTTCACGGACAAAGTATCACAATAAATCCAAGTGCAATCAGAACAAATACCGTAAAATTAAAATTAAACTATCACTTACTTGTTGTTAAATTGCTCTGCTTTTACCAAGGAATGTTTAAATGTACTTTCAGTGTTAAAAGATGACAGGTTTCACAGTAAAAAGTTGTGAATTTAAATATGTATGTTGTTTTAGTGGTGCATACAATATGATATGATTATTATATCATATTATATTATAAATATTGTTTTTTATAAGAACCACTTCCATTTGTTAATTGCGGTTTCTTTCAGATTTGAACAAATTCTGTACAGAGCTGTGGGTGAACATGGTACAACATGTCATCTTCTAATTTATAACCGTAGTTCACAACATAAACATATCTCTTTGTGAACAGAAAGGCCATAAAAATCTATCTACTCAGCATTGGGAGCGCTCTACTGTTTAAACACTAGAGGGCAGCAGGTGCATATGATAAAAGTGCTGTATGTTGTCCACAGTAAAGCCTGCATCAGAAATTTGTCTGAAAATTCCACCCCACAAACTCAGTCCTCATGAAGAGGACAGTGTTTCAAACTACAGCAAAGGTCATTTCAAGGATGTGATATCTTTATAAAGGTCACAGGGTGAAATACCAGTATTTGATGTGCCAACACTTAAAGTGAAAACCAAGAGAGTTTCTACTAAAGTTCCATGTGACTCTCAGTCAATTCTGGCTTTGTGGATAAAACTGCATCCATTTAATGTGTTCACCAATCCCAGAGAATGAGAAGACTACATGAATTATAGAAGATTTCTCTGGGTTGATATGGGGGTGACCTTTGCTCCTGACAAGAGCGAGTGCCTTGCTGTCTGCTAGAACCTAATCAGAGGTCAAAGTCTTGTGTTTGGCTGGCAGAAGCAGGAGTAGCACATTCTGTTTTTGTCCCTCAGTGTGAAAGCTCTGCTCTTCCTGACAACAACACCTCGTCCTGTGTACAGAGCTTCCTCGGGCCTGGATTATTTCCAGTTCAGCACCATGCTACTCCGGACTGTGGTTCTGCTCCTTCTTTGTGTGTCCACGGGCATGTGTGCCTCGTTAGTTTCTTTACAGGCTCAGGAAATGCAGAGGGAGAAAGAGGACCTTACTGAGAAGTCAGCTGTTGTTGCTGATGCTGTTGTGGAAGAAGGTGAAGCTGCTGCACTGGACCAAGCAAGTGACACACCTGCAGAAGAGAAACCAGAGAAGAAAATATTAGCAGTGGATAACCCAGAGGCTGACAAACACAAAGTGAAGGAAGCTGAAGATCCAGGAGAGGACAGTGACAGGTCCGCTGGAGACAGCCCTGCTGTGGAAGCTCTCAGTGTCATCCAGGAGCTACCTTCTTCTGCAGAGGAGGACACTGAGATCAAACCAGTCCAGACAAACCAGTCCTCCCACAGACCCTCAGTGAAACAGGATAATAACACTTGGGGCCTTAGCTCGATTAGAAATAGCTTCCAGGCTGCGCACGGATACTTTGACTCCCTGGTGGAGCTGGTGGGAGGTCGCGATGGTGTGTGTCAGTACCGCTGCAGATATGGTAAGACTTAATGTACCGCTAAAGCCATAGTGTGTAACTTTTGGTGATCTGTGTTGTTGTTGTTGTTGTTGTTGTCTTCGTGTGTTGAGGGCCAATTTTTTATAAGCAATTGAATATTGGGCCAAAACATCGGGCCTTAAAACATCTTCAGTCAGAACCAAAAACCTGCGTTTGCTGCCTTAAGCTAACAATAATGTGGACATTGTCTTTAATCAGCAGCTTGTTATGAAGACAAATGTGTGTAAGACACATACTGTTAATATTTATTGTGTATTTAAATTTCAAGAGTTACTGCTTCTTCTTAGAGCCTACCATATGCAAGTCATTACTTACTCCCCCCAAATCCATGAAAACAGCAGTGTTTTTATTTTTATTTTTCAAACCAAACATTTAGTTTAGGTTAATTATCAATTCTACCAAGAGAATCTATTTGAATAAGTGGAGTAAATCATCTGCCGGGCCAGATACTGATGCTGGCGGGCCAGTTTTGGACCACGGGCCATCATCAGTCTTCTGAAATGTTTTGCTTTCGTTTCATTTGGGTTTTTAGTCCTAGTCCGTTTGCAGTCGTCTCACTTTAAATGCTGCCGCTTTACTGTTGCTGCTCCATCTGTCCTGACATAAAACGACAGGAGAACAAAACACAGTTAAACTGTGAGACAGAGCAGGTTGTGTGAAGCAGACAGGCTTAATCAGCATTGTGTGAACTGACTTGACAATGGTTGGAATGTAATTTACATTACAAAACTGCAGTTTTATGTTCCTTAGAACAACATGTCTTAAGTATTGTGGCGATAATGATCTCTTAAAGGAGATTGAAATAAATCCACATGTAGGTATGATTACTATAGCATTCATGTGCATTATTTTATCTCTTGAGGTGTCAGATTTAATCAGTTATCTCGCCGTGGTTAATCAATCACTTATGTAAAGATAATTCACATCACGTCCCTATGGCTGCTGATACTGAGAACCAAATACATTCTGTTTATCTGTGTGGAAAGTAGACGTCTTGTACCTATAGTTACACAATCAATGCTGATCTCAATGACACAGAGACGTGTCACGTGATGGCGTTATTTTCTAAATCAACCTTCAAGTTACACATTCAGTTGATTTTCTTTGTTTTCTCAGGAGAAGTTCCACAGCCTCGTCCTGGCTACCAGCTCCAGGAGCCCAACGGCTGCAGCTCCTCTCTGGTGGGATTGCAGGTGAATGCTGCTGTAGGTGACCTGTTCAGCCTTCAGCTCAATCATCCTGCCCAAGATGCTTTTGATTTTGTGTCGTGGTAGCACTCTATACTAACATGTTCTGTTTGACAGCTGGACCTGGGGATCCCTGCTATGACTGAGTGCTGTAACCAGCTTGACGTGTGCTACGACACGTGTGGCACGAGCAAGTACGACTGCGACCTCGAGTTTCGCTCGTGTCTGCACGGCATCTGCTCTAACCTGAAGAAGAGCTTGGGCTTTGTGTCGCAGGTGCAAGGTGAGAAGTCTGTCTCTCCTTTCCTTCCTTCCTTCCTTCCTTCCTTCCTTCCTTCCTTCCTTCCTTCCTTCCTCCTGTCTCTGCACTGTGACCAAAAATATGAAGGAAGGTGGGACTAGTGGCTCTATTTCCCAAGCACATGAGGAAACGGTGGTGATATTCGCATGCTAGAAATTATGTTAACACTCCATCTCCTGTCTATCTCCTCTTATTTGGTTGATTTATGCATTGGACTCATGTGGCTGAGTTGTTTTTCTGTGAAGCTTCTGCTTCAAAAGCACGTCCAGGCTGCCGTGTGAACATGGCGGCACAAGATGGCATATATACAGTATATATATATATACATATATATATATATATATATATATATATATACATATATATAAAAATCTATTATATGTATATATATATAACAGATTTTTCTAATACTCCAACAAATTGAAAAAATTTTATAAATATATTCAGTTTCGCCTCTTAACTGTTACACATAAGACTTTCAATGATTTAAAAAAAAAAAAAAGAAAAATGTAAAATTAATCTCTGTCTTTTCTTCTTAGCCTGTGAGTCAGTGGCGGACGTTCTCTACAACACAGTGTGGACTCTGGGTTGCAGGCCCTACATGAACAGCCAGAGGGCAGCATGTGTCTGCGATGGAGAGGAGCGGGATGAACTGTAACACAGAACATTATGAACATTTCTCTTTTTCTTTTTCTTTTTTACAGACAAGCAAAGGTGAACATGAGTTTTTGATCGATTATTTTGTACTTCAAAATAATCACAGAAGAGGTTCCGGATCTCTTCAGCATGACTTTTGAAGTATATGAACTAAGAAGAACACATTAACACAACTAATGTTTAATACTTAAACGTATTAAAGATTTACATTAATAAGTAAACATGAGACAAGAGGATCTCTTGGACACATGACAAGTCAGACCATACGTTGTACAATAGGCATCCTGTATAGGACAAGAAGCTTGAGGGTCTGTCTTGGATATGGTTCGTTAGGAAAATAGATGTCTCTTGTTTGATTAAATGGTGATATTGTCCAAGGTAAAGATCATGGGACAGTATGGCATATCTGGACCCAACTTGTTTTCCAAGTTGTTGTATTATGGAAACAGGAGAAAGGCGGGGGTCGAAACATGTGATGCCTGCAAATAGGAGTGTTAGAGAATCTATATAGTGTTGGTTTTGCTTTTCTGAGGCAGAATTGTTCGGAGATTCGGCAGGAGCACATTCTCCCAAGCTGCTGTGGCGGCTTGGTTCTGACGCCTGACTTGTAACTAAATAAAATCCCTTTGTTCAGTACAAGTCCTGTGTCAGCGAGGTCTTTTTCTGCATCATCAACTCATCACCTATCGTTCAGAAGAAGAAGGAAGCCTGACAAAAACGACATTTTGGCGTCACGAACGGGGGGGTATTTTTGTTCCTGGTCAGCGGCGCCAGCGGCCTCTTTCGGTGGACCCACTCTCGCTCCCAGCCGGCGTTTAAAGGTGAGTGATTTTCTCACATTGGGAGCCAGTGAGGGTTTGTTGATTTGGCTGTTGGTTTGCGGTGGTCCTGTGGGCACGCTGTAAAGAATCATTTGTGTGGGGAAAGGCTGCGATGTGTTGATGGTGCAGAGGCCTCATCTAAATTTGTTTTTATTTATGGATATAAATAAAAAGGGGGGGAGTAAGGTCCCCTCTAAGAAGTGTTAACATAATAAAGGCCTAAACATGACATGTTAAGAGAATTCATAATAATGGATTAAACATGACATGATAAGAGAATGAAGAATTTACAAGATGTAAAGAAAGGACTTAGAAATCATGAATATAAAATTAGGCTAGTAGATCGGGACAAGTGATCAAACGATTAACAAAAACAGTGTTGAATATGCGGTGCCAGATTTCGAAAGGAACTGTAAGTCATGGTATTCATCGACTATGTGAAAGTTTGAGCTAATGAGTAACAAAACAGTAAGTTGAGTATGCGGTGCCAGATTTCGAAAGAAACTGTAAGTCATGGTACTCATCTACTTTGTGAAAATTGAGCGTAAATTCGGTAGGGACAATCTAAACGGTAGGGAACACTAAACGGTAGGGAAAAGGAAAAAACCTGTGCACAGGTGTATTTAGAGGACAAAAGGAAAAGCCCATGCATGGGTTTATTTAACCAAAGAAGTGAAACTGCAGATAGTGATAAATAGCGTGGTCCGCATGATGTGTAGTATAGTGAGTAACGTGGGAGCCAGGCTAAATGGCCATGTGTGGGAAGAACAGTACCTGCATGTGTGAATTAGATGGCAGCGTGAAAATTAATTTTGTGAAACGGCTAGATAATCAATGAAAGGCTGGTTAGGTTAGAAAATTCGGTAGGGATAGTCTTAGTTATCGGATCCGACCAGCAGACAAATTTGGTAGGGACAAAGATGAATAAATGTTAGTTAATCCACCAGGTCAGGCAACGAAATTCGGTAGGTAAAGGCGGACACGCTGTAGCAATCATTAAAGCCATGACAGGTAACGAAATTCGGTAGGGAAACCGGTATATAAATGGATCGATCGTAGAGGACTGCGCGCAGAGGAAGAGAAGGAGAGAAAACGCTTTACAAAGATAAAAGAGAAAGTGTTAAAATTAAGATTAAAATCAATTTAAAAAAAAATTGAGATTGGGTAAAATTAAAATTTGGACTAAGTGTTGTCTTGTGTTAGTTTGTGTTGTTCTGTGATGCATTACTTTGTGTGCCATGGCTCTGTGTTGTTTTATGTGTGTGTGGACATAAGCTCGTCAGAGTTTGTGTGAGGAGGAAAAGCTATTTTTGACATGTAGTCATTGGAGCCAGAAAGGCTGCTGAGGGGGAGATGGTCATTTAAAAGTGACGAACAAATACTAACATTTTAGATTTGTTGGTTAAAGTGAATTAATTTTTAAGCTAAATTTGTCTTAGAGTACAGTTTGACTAGCAGACATTATACATTGAATATTTGGAAAAGAAAAAAGACAGGGAGACATCTATAATCCAGATAAAGAATAGGGAAAATATATCAAGGATGATATTAATGATAAATGTGATAAAAGTAATAACAAAGGAGATAGCTTATTTAATTTAGGAAACTCTAAGAAGAAAAGATAATGCATTTATGATAAAAAGATAAACCATGTTTGGAGCATTATCTCATTTAAATGCCTGATTTGCTGTAGACAGCTGATATGTAAAGAAAAAGGCTGTGGTAGTTTGCATGAAATTGCATGAGACACATTAGGTGTGGATGACCCTTGAAGAAGTTGGAGAGACTTATATAAATAAAGGAAAATAAGTTAGTTAGTAAGTCAGAGCTTTTATTTTAGTTTAAGTTATTATATCATATGTGTTAGGTTATAACTAATGATATAATTGGATTAAGAAATAGTGAACAACAGGTTCTAAGAGTTGATTCATTGTGGTAAAAGAGCACAGTTGCTCTGATGTGGAGAGCTGAATCTTTTACAGGCTAGATTCACACACACACGCATTGTCAAATTAGTCAGGAAAATTTAAGAAATAAGCGGGAACTAAAAGAATAGGTTTGATTAGTATGTTTTGAAATAAAATAAAAAATTCGATAGATAAATAAATGACTACAGGAAAGCAACAGTACTAATAAATGAACGCATTTATCAAAGTAAATAATGGTAACTGGGTGTTTTTTAACCAAAATTACCTATCAACACACAAATTATTAATAATTATTCAATTAGGCTAAACAAAAAGGTTCTGATCAAGAGGAGGAGGAGCCTGCTTTTCTGAAAAAAGCCAAGCCGAGAGATTTTATTCTTTGAAAAAGCAGGATTTCCTGTCACTGTGAAATCTTAATTTGTTCCTGTATATGGCTGTGTAATAATGCATGAGATAGTCAATGCGTTTATGTGAATTGTTGATGACGAAGTGTCCCTGATCAAGACACTAAGTCCTTGGCAACTCCCAAAAATGGTTAGTTTGTTCTAAGTGGTTGTATGTTTTATTGGAGTATGAATGTGAAAGAATGAATGGGCTATTGTTTGTTTGAGCGATTCAAGAAGTGCTTTCAACAGCCCCAGCTGATAAATTATACGAAGCGCTTTTGGACTCTGTTATCGTCTGTGAGATGATGGGTACATGTATGTGAATGGTTTATTACATGAACGGTGAAATCTGCTCTAGAACACACCTCCCTGGAGCAAACAGAGGGGAAATACATGGGAAATCATGTATTTAAGCTGAATATGTTTCATTAGAAATGTTTTTTATCTCATAATAGGAGGAGAAGAGTGTGCTGTGTGGATGTGGTTGACGTGATGAGAACATTACTGAAGTGGTCATTAACTAACACATAAATCTGTAACATGTATATTCTAGTCACTATAGGGCTGAAATAATCTGGGTGATCAGTAATCATTTGTGTCTCCATAGACTTCTTTAAAAGTGTAATTGACTGTATGAAGCAACATTTTGACACATGAATTAGGTTCAGGAGATATCAGAGGTAATAAGGAGAGACATAGGACGCTGTGTTCTCTTCAGGGATCCCATGGCAGAGAAGAAATGGGGGACGCTCTGTCTCTTCTCGGGCCTTAAGTAAACACAATCACTGCCCAAATTGAATGTCTCCTGAAAACATACAAACATACATACATTTAATATAGGTATAGTGGACTGACCTACTAAAAACTGTGTAAACATAAGAGTCTGTTCTGTGTGTGTGTCTCTGTGTGTAATGTGAAGAGTGTTTGGAAGAGTATGTGTTTGTGCTGAAAGATGTCCAGAATGTGTTGCCAATCAAACTCATCTATGTTACAACTGAACCTTGCCATCTGAATTTCAATGTTTGAATGAAAAAGTACAAAGTCAAATGTGCTAATCTGGAAATGGTGTTCTGCTTCAAGGTGTTTATGATGGTGTTGACATTTATTATTTTTATTTGCAAAGTTAAGATACATACAATGGTAATTTACAACTGATTGGAATAACATTGAAAGATAAATTAATAGTGTCTCACTGTTTAGTGACTCAAGTTTTAGTGATGATGCAAATAGCAACTGGAAAATTAATGTAAAGTCACAATTTCTGTGATTTTGGGGCGTGGCCTGGAGCAGTGTTCTCCTCGCTGTCTGAGATAGAAATGAGACTGGAGAAGTCCGTGTGAAATAGGTGGGGCTATCTATGTTACCCTATCATCTTTTTCTCTGACATTCAGTCACCTCCCCCGGTTCCTCTGAGTAGGAGGAAACAGGATTAAAGCCACTGTATGTAGACTGCACACACACAATTCAAAAGTGGATAGTTACTAATAAGATTTGGCTAAAGAAATTTTAAATTTGGTAGATGAATTCAGATATTTAGGCTGTCTCTGAAGTTGATTGTATTTTGCTGTAGCATTAAAAGTGAAAAATATAATGAATAACTGTTCAAAGTAACAAATCTCAAGATTTATATATAAACAATATTGGAAAAATTGACAATGTATATGACATCAGACATTGGTGTGGGGAGTAAGCATCCTGACCTCATGAAAGGCATTCAAAAGATGTCAGTGAAATGGGGAAAACAGATACAGGATTAGAATGCCTGGTCAAAAAGAAGAATGTTTGATTTAAATGTGTATGGGAACATGACAGTCTGAATTAGAGATCAGCAAACATAGGCCAAAAGTAGAAAACGACAAAAGAAAAGATGACTAGAATTAGTAATAATAGGTTTCTTCAAGACAGAGGGCCAACAATACAGAAGTTATATGAGAATAGTGCTGGATGTACAAAATAAATAAATAAATAAATAAATAAATAAAAATGAATAAATAAAAACAAAACGGAGAAAATCAGAAGAGCTTGTTGAAGACTGCAGGGCTGTATCAATCACTTATAGGGTTCATCGACATTAATGGAGATTTGATTTAAAGACAGAGCTAAAATCACCTTAACTTACTGATTGTCCTACATGCTATTCTGAAATAATAGATTGCTTCAACTCTAGAAGTGACAGGTCACAATGTTTGATTCCAAATTTTTGCAGTGAGGCTAAAAAGCCAAACACAGAAATGCTAAATTGCTATACAGCACGGGATGACACTTTACAGAGAAAGGCTAGGTAGATAGATAAATTAGGAAACTGCAGGCCGACAAACAGGGAAAGCTGCAGCAAGAAATTACATTCAAAGCCAGGATATGATCTAAAATATAGACCCAACATGCACTCACCATATAGACTTTATTCTGGTCAATATCCTATTTTGATTAAAGGCACTGAGGGTCGTAATGTATAACACACTTGACCTTGGGAGGCTGACGTCCAGACTGCCAGACATTCATGAAGGGGCTAGTGAGTGAATGAGAACTTATGAGGAGAAAATAGTGAAAGAAAAGCTTGGCACTTTGAGACTCCAGGTCTTGGAACAGCAGCAGTGGAGAATCTACTGCATTCCAAATTCCGAAATGGATGGTGAATCCCAAGGCAGATGAAACTAAATTCGACGCTTATCAACAGATGATGTGGAGAACATTGCGGTGTCTCCCACTACAACGGACCCAGAGGCGTTGAAAAGTGAACATATCCTTGAGATGGGAATTGAGACCATGACAAGAAAGCTGGCACAGATACAGCTTTGGGTGTTGAAAAGACCATGACAAGAAGACACAAGTTCCATTGATGGACAGTGACGTTGACTAGGTCACTTACAGCGATGAACAATGACTTAAATGATGTTGCCACACCAGATGTGTGCTGTGGATGTGGTGAAACTGGACACATTGTGAGACATTGCATAAGTTCACAAGCTGACTCTGATTGTGTGGAACGTGGTTGTGGAGCTCAGCCTAGTCAAGGTGAAGGTGTGAATTCAGTAAATTTAAATGGAGAATATTTTTACAAGGGGAGAACTTTTGAAAAAGTGACGATCAAGATGCCAAATTTGGCTTCTGCCTAAAGTTCCATTAATCAACTGGGAAGAATTATGTTGTGAACAAGCTTATGTTTATTATCAGACTATTAGACAATCAAATGTGAACATTTATTGATTAAGGAAAGGGGTGAGTCAGCAATGAAGACTATAAACCAATGATAAAAGATTATTTGATCTCAAAAGAGCAATTGATTGAAGTGTTAACTCCCATTGTAGTAAGTATGTTGTTCCCCTGTGCGACACTATGTTTAAAGTAATAAGATGTTAGCAGATTGGAATTAAGTTCAATGTGACTTCTCATTGATTAATCTAGTTTAGGACTTGCAAAGTTATAGTATAACTGTGCGAGGGGGGAATAATGGAAATACATTTTTGGAACAGTTTTGGAACAATAAAATAAATTAAATGAAATTTATAAGAATGAACTTGCATTTGAGATGATGAGACAAAATTAGATACATTTGTAATTGAAATTTGTGCATGGAAAAATGTAATACATTTGTAAGCTTTGTATGAAAAGTAGTCTAATATTCCACGAGAATCTCATTCCTAGATCGATTTAGTTATGAACACTGTAGGCTTTAGAATCAATAAAACAATACATAGTGATAGTGCTGAATCGTTTTCGTCATTTGAATATAGTACCATCTGACAACCTTGGAGCAGAAAAAGCTGATGAAAAATGTTGTTGATTTGAATTGAATATTGGATTTTAACTGAATATTATTCAAACTAAATTTAATCTCTGAGTTGGGGATTAGGTAAATTGGATGCTCTAAAGTGACTATAGGTGTGAGTATGAGAGTGAGTGGTTGTTTGTCTATATGTAACCCAGCGATGGACTGACTGTCCATGGTGTACCTATCGCCTATGTCAGCTCAGATTGGGACAGCATCTCTGAGATCCTCACGTGGAGGATGGAGCAGTGAAAATGGATGGATTGTTTCTGAATCAGTATTTGTGTTGACATGTATTAAATCTCCTAAAGGTAACTAAGAAACGAAACAACATGTGAAAGTATCTATCATATCATATTCAAAGTCAAGGTTTGGTTTAAGAGAAGTGATGCAATATTGACAACCAAGTTAAATGAAATGAGTACTAACACTACACTGAATTGAACGTATGTGGAGTCATTGCATGCTAATTCACACCAGAGCTAATGCTGCATGAAATGCTAACAGGTCGACCTATGCTAATATTGCTGCTGCATTGTTTTTAGCAAATAACCCACATTAGCTGACTGCCCTCCATAGTCTTGTCTGTAGGTCTGTTTTCTTTCAGAAAAGATGGTGGCTTCCTTGCTCGAGACAAGGAAGTTGAGTGACTCAAGCTGTCTGTGAACCCATGCGCCAGAAGGGGGTTCAAAGAGAAGTGGAGATGAGCCAGTGAAAGAAGAATCCTGTACTGTGATGAGACCAACATCATCAGCAATCCAGGCTAAAGAAGCATGCCATGGCGTCAATCGAACAAACTGGTTGGAATGTTCTTTTAGGGAACATCTTCAAGTACAAGGGAGCAACAGCTCAAAACAGCAGCAAAGGAAAGGATGGACTGTGGACCATGAAGAGGACAATAACGGGATACACTAATTCAATATGGACATTGCATTGTATTACATTGTATTAGGAGGCAACACTACTGAAGTTTGAAGTTCAAATAACACATGGAATGATATGATTGTGAATGGTTTACATACAGAAAAGTGTTTGTGATATAATCTCTGACATTGATATAGATGTTTGAAATCTTTTTCTTGTGCATCAATATTACTGTTTGATAACATCGATAGAGAAAATGTGAATTATCTGACCAATTGGCAAAGGATCATAAAATTAGATGGTAATTGTTAAAATTTTAATGGAGACTTCTTGTCCCAATTGGCTCAAGGATGGGAGTTTCTCCAATTTTATTCTAGAAAAGGTTTCCTAGTCTTTTTCCCACCTTTTAGGAGGGGTGGTTTTTCTGATTGGGAGATAACAGCTGATCCTAGGTTCCCTTACACCTACACTTAAAGAGTATTTGTCTTAAAGAAGTGTGGCTGGATGGAGATCGACGGATGTGGCTAAGTGTAGCCGAATTTGATTTAAGTAAGATAGATGATTAGTTTACCTAGTCTAAAATAGTTAAAATAATGTGCAAATAGGACATCAAATAGAATATTACTCAATTAGCTGATCCTAAAATTGAAGTTTCAAACTGTTCCTCAAGTTAGATAAAAGACTGAATGAAGGGAATTTTGTTGAAGCAAGCAGGCAAGCGTTATTATGTTAAAGCAACTAAGCAACATAGTTGTGTTAATTATTCTGCATTTTCGAGACTTTACGGAGTCTCGAAGGGGGGAATGAAGTATATGAACTAAGAAGAACACATTAACACAACTAATGTTTAATACTTAAACGTATTAAAGATTTACATTAATAAGTAAACATGAGACAAGAGGATCTCTTGGACACATGACAAGTCAGACCATACGTTGTACAATAGGCATCCTGTATAGGACAAGAAGCTTGAGGGTCTGTCTTGGATATGGTTCGTTAGGAAAATAGATGTCTCTTGTTTGATTAAATGGTGATATTGTCCAAGGTAAAGATCATGGGACAGTATGGCATATCTGGACCCAACTTGTTTTCCAAGTTGTTGTATTATGGAAACAGGAGAAAGGCGGGTGTCGAAACATGTGATGCCTGCAAATAGGAGTGTTAGAGAATCTATATAGTGTTGGTTTTGCTTTTCTGAGGCAGAATTGTTCGGAGATTCGGCAGGAGCACATTCTCCCAAGCTGCTGTGGCGGCTTGGTTCTGACGCCTGACTTGTAACTAAATAAAATCCCTTTGTTCAGTACAAGTCCTGTGTCAGCGAGGTCTTTTTCTGCATCATCAACTCATCACCTATCGTTCAGAAGAAGAAGGAAGCCTGACAAAAACGACACTTTGATTCAAACTTGGTGGAGAGGAGTTGCTTGTGGCTTGATTAGGGTTTACAGTCATGGGTCGGAGATATTTCACACGTGTCTTCTTTACTTTAAGACTTTACTCTAAGAGCCGTGTTGTAAAAAAAAAAAAAAAAAAAGACACATACATGGGAAAAGCAGATTAAAAGTTTCTTGCATTTTATTCATACAGAGTATTAAAACAATCAGTTATCTGAGCATGATAATCAGAACCTCAATTAACTGCTCATGCATATTATAGTCTCAATATTCCATTTAATTTTTAGGCCATTTAGGCCTCTATGACTCCATTACCATAAATTACTCCAAACTAATATCTTTCCTGATGGAACGATATTAGTAGTTCACTGTTCACAGGAAGACACAAGATAATTATGTGCTGCTATTTAACATTTATTAAAAAACTGGTTTTGACAATCCTGAAGTCTGTGTTGTGTAAAATGTAACAGCCTCCGTGCTAATATTTGATGTAAGTTATTAGTTGTTTTGTTGTTTCCTTTTAATAATAAATGCATTACAAATTGGTGTTTTTAATGACATGATTGAGTCTAGATTAACTGTCAGGGCGATGAAGCAGTCATGTGCATAATTTCCACACATGGCACACTGGTATCTCCTTTCCACCGCACTGGTAATCCGGGACACGCTCCCCAGCCATCGATTCCACCGAGCACACCAGATATAATACAAAAACACATCCATAGTCCGCCACTGGTGAGAAATATAAACCAATTTTATAAGTCCACAAATCTCTAAGCTGTAATCGAGCCCGAGAAATGCTGCAAAGTATGACCCAGAAAAACATCCTTCATGCTGTAGTTGCTACAAATGGACTGTGGCCCGTCCAAATTATTTCTAATAGAAATGCCATTCACTTTAATGTCCGTAAATTGTGCTGCCAGGCGAAGAGGCACAGACTTGGGATGCATTAACTAGAATTTAAGTGATCTACAGCAACATGAGTGACACTGGGAGTGGATAAAGGTTAAGTGCGTGTGTTATGTGTGTGAGGGGGAGTTTAAAAGAGACCGTCTCTCCACGTACTGTTTATATTTGGTGGGAAAAATCAAGTCAACTGAAATCTAAATGTGGTTTTTGTGATCCTGGCTTGGGCTGTTTCTGTGTGTAAACGTCAGGACTAAGGCAGGATGAAGATGGGGCCTCCAGTCAGGGTGCGCTGCACCTGAGCGTCCCCGCTCCGAACCCCCCGTCGGACACGCCCTCGGCAGTGTTGAGCACAGCGGGAGTCTCCTGCTCCACACACTAAGACCTGACAGTGCAGGAACACTTGCTGTAAACAAAAGAAATTCAGCTTATTTCAGCAGAAATCCAATTATGTCCAGAGGTGGTACTGAAATATACTAGTCAGTAAAAGTACCACTATTTTAATCACTATTGAGTAAAAGTTACTAAGCAACTTTTCTAACAAGGTTGGGGTTCTTTTTTTTTTTTTCCTTATTAATCCCCTTTATTCCACTTGGCCACAGGCTGCCCTTTCTTGTGTCGTGCAAAATGTACAAGGGGACACAAATCTCACATGAATTGTTTTTAATTAAATTATTAATAAAATATGTGAAGACATAATGTGTTGGTCAAAGTGGGTCAAAGGTCACAAATGCGTTAACTTAAGGTCCCTGAGGACCTTCAAGTTTCTGGTGCGTGATTAATTTTTTTTAATTCAGGAAGTACAGTAAAAGTGAAACTACAAATTTTGAAAATGACTTTAACCCTTAGAACACAGAGCATTTTGGCTGCTTTTCTCCATGACTATGTTTAAACGTCCAGTATATACCTAGGCTATAAGAATGTGCAATAATAGAATGTCTTCTATCCTTTTTTCAGCACTACTTAGGCAATCTGATGAAAAATAATAATCATTTTCACCGACTATATAAACAAAAAGTACTCAAAATATTTAATATTGGAAATACGTCACAGTTCAAAGTTTTTATGAACAAAAAGAAAAGAAAAACACTCTATTTTGTGACTGCTGCACAATTATTGCTGCTTTATACTACTAATAAATAATAAATAAACTCATTTTTAAAAAAAAATTTAAAGCCTGACTATGTGACCTATAAACACATACCACCAGGACGTCCATATAAGGAGTTGTGTATTATTCATGTACACTAAGGGTTAAAAAATACACAAAAAACGACTCAATGACAGTAAAGTGAGTAAATGTAATCCATTACATTTCTCACCTCTGATTACATCATGTCAGTCTTTTGCATTACTGTGCGTCACACATACACCACCCACTCCCAGCATGCATCGTTGACTCACTTGGTTGTCCTTGCCAATGAACTTGAAGACAGGGACCTGGTAGTGTTTAGAGAGCTGGTCCTTTGATGAATATTGTGTCACTGCTTCATCAGAGATGCACCTGAGCAGGAAGCAGCCAAAGCAGGAAATGTAGTCATACAGGTGACCTCCTGGGACAACACTCACTCAGTCAGCGATGGAAACAGATCAAAGTCACAGAGCGGCACGTAAAAACATTTACTCTGGACTTTAGTGGAGAAATGGTTTTCCAAAGTGTTCCCCACATGACAAGGCTGTTTCAATTTCTCTACCTTAAACATTATTGTTTTCCTTCCACATTAATCAAGAGTACGAGGCCTGTGGCATTTTTCATTTGACATTTCCTTGCGGAGATTTCCTGTCCTATAACTGTCAAGCAGCTGATGCTAAGGCTGCGTGGTAACAGCGACCGGGCCTGATCCAGTTGACATTTATTGTAGGAATTATTTAATGTTGTGGCGATAAAAGCAGTTCTGCTATTTGTGAGAAAACAAAAAAAAAACCAAAAAAAAAAACCATTTAGCAGTTTAGCAATGTTCACATAAGCAGGACACTGATAAACAAAGGCGCTGTGTTATCACAGTGCCATGCAGTTTTAGTTTTATTTGCTCGGATTATAAAACTGCCAAATACAATGCATGTTAATAACATATTCATTTGTACAGCCCACGGAACTGAAAAATGACATCTGAAAATTCATTAACTTTGTGCCTCTGGAAATGATTTCCATTGACAGTGTTTGTGTGTAATAACAGCTCATCGTCAAAGATTTCTATTAAAAGAAAGTCTCTATGAAAACTGCTTTGCTCTGTGAATGGATCAGACTATATAAACTATATCCAAATGTAATTGGATGACATGATACTAGATGTGTGGTGTTAAAATAAAATATGGACAGTGCATCATGTCTTCTTTTCACAACCATCCTCTTATTTCAGACATTAGAGCAGTGTTTCTCAAACCTTTTAAACGAAATAACAAAAACTCAAATTGAAAAACTAGAGTTAAAAGAAAATGATAACTAACTGAAACTGAATTGTGTGTTTACAAAACGAACTAAAATTGCAGGGAAAACGTGCTTAGTTTTCATCTTTATAAAGTTATTTTATACAATATAACACAAGCCCTCATATGTGGTGTACTTATTTTTTCTCTGCCGGTTGTATTTAGAGATGAAACAATTACTCGATCGATCAAAGCTTTTCTCATGATTAAAACAAGAATTTGGATTAATCAATTATGAAAAGAATCGCTGGTTGCAGCTCTAATTGTATTTTCATTCACAATAAAAACGTTTTCAATTTGTTTTTGTTTACAATGTGCGACATAAGGCTGCGCAAGTGAAACACAACAGTCGTTATGCAGTTAATTGGGTTGAGTTAGTTCACTTAAGTGAATCAAACCTCTCAGCTTTTATTGTGTTTATTCTTGAGATTGAGCTCCTGAGACTCCTGGCTCACAAACAATGTGATGTAATTATTTATGTTATGTTCATGTGTGTCTTTAGTCTGTTGAATTATGACACACAATATTAAAACTAATGAAAAACTATTATAACTGCCCTGCATGTTTCAACACACCTGATTGAGGAACTTTGCATTGGAGGACACACTGCAGGATTTGTAATAGTTTTTTTTTTTTTATTATTTCTAATTCACATTTGGTTAATGTTTAACTTTTCATGGACTGTATGTTGCGTACATTACTATTGCTCTTCTATTTAATCATTTGAGAGGAAAGATCAACTAGTTTAATAATACAGTATTCATTGCATTCTGAAGTAGCATGAAGCTTTAAAACTGATAAAAAAAAAAAAATGATTCACCCATCTTTGATGAGGTAATACTTAAGAGCCTGGTCAGCTTTGGGGCCTGGTGTGGCGAAGCAGCTCTCCACCAGTGCAGCGAGGCCCTCCACTCGCTCCTTGGGCTCCACCCCGAAGAACAGGGAGTCATGCAGGCGGAGCTGAGGTGGGGTGCGGTAGGACTCTGAAAACTCTGCGTTCGTAAAGAGCTCCAGAGAGAAGGGGAAGACTCCCTCACTGTGGCCTGCCAGCTTCAGGGCAGAGCTGCGCACACTTGCCTGGTACCTGTCCGACACGTGGTACTCCCTGGGGAACTCACAGGTGACTGGGAGCAACAACTTGCTGGTGCGGACGATCACGTCCCTGCTGCTGCCCGGGTTGCTCCTGGGAAGGCCTGTCACCAGGTTAGTGCCAACAATCTTGTCACCTGTCACCTGGGGGTCAACATTTATCACTTCACAGCTTTTTGGGTGACAACCTCACATGACACACTTTTGAATTACAGTGGGAAAAAAAAACAAAAAAAAACTACTCCATGTCTCTGACCTCCACCACTGTGCCGCAGGTCTTCAGGCTGAAGTTGAGATTGATGTGCGTGCCGTTGGAGACACCTCGACAAGACGAGTTGGACAGGAAGAGCTCAAGTCCTCCCACAAGGTCCTTAGGGACTGACACAGTAATAGAGCTGGGATCACACTGGACTGGCACTGCACGAATGAAAAGTGACACTTTTGATTAAGTCATAAATAATCCTGCACTATGTTTAAAAACACTCCGAGGCCACAGACTTTTATGAAGGCTGCTCATTCTCCCATGACATCAGCATGGATCAAGGTCCAAAAATATTCAGAATCCACTACACAATAAATTTTCATAGCAATAATGACTTTAAAAAGAAAAAAAAAAGTCAAAAACTCCACTCTCTCACAAGGACAACAAATGTTTTTGTTAGGTTAAAACTGAATCCAGAATTAGATCTGAATCATCACAGATCTGAACTCCATTCTTAACTTTTTAAATTCTCACAAATCAGACAGAGGAAGTATCAGTTTGGGCCTGAAGAAATGAATTCTGATCAAAATTCAATAATCTTTTTAGATTACACAGAAACACAGAAACCCTCTCACCCTGACATGTGCGTCTGTCCTCTCCCAGCTCCAGCCCTCTGGGACAGTGACACTGATATGAGTGGAGCAGTGTGGAGCAGCCATGGCTGCAGCCTCCATTGTTCACATGACAGCCGTCTATCTCTGCATGACACACACAGAGAGAAGATTTAGGACACAGTGTATATCCCCTTGCTTGGTTCACCTGTCTCAGTAGACTACCTTTGCAGTGGCGTCCGTCCTCGCTCAGCACGCGACCCGGTCTGCACTCACAGCGGTTGGAGCCTTTGGTGTTCACGCACACCTCAGCACAGCCACCATTGTCCTTCTCGCACTCATTCACGTCTGAACACAGAACATACACCACACCTGGGTCAGGAATGATTATCAGATCGGTCTTGTTTTAATCGACTGACTGCCAGATGGAGGGAGTTTATTACCATGAGGCAATTCAGTTAGTGGGAAGAGGTTGATAAATCAGCTTTAAAGGAGTTTGAAACACACTTTATAACACTGAGCAGACTGAGAAAGATACATATATACTGTATATGATAAAAAAGTTTTTTTTTCCCTTTGGCTTCTCCCTCTCTAGAGGTCACTATGGAATATAAGGGATGGAATAGTGCAAGACAGAGAGGGTAAAAAAAAAAAAGGAATTAGGATGAAAAAATGAGAAAGTAATGTCTAAGACAGGGGGAGACAGATTAGGACGATGGGTGAATAATGAGATAATGGCAGTTTGCGAGCTGCCCAGGTTCCCACTGCATGTCTGTCACACATCATTAGGTGTACTGTCCACTCTACACACACACACACACAGATTGTGATAGGCTCCCTGGAGATTTACCTAAAAATATGACAAATAATCATTTTGTGCCAAGAAGGAAACAAATCCTTATGAGGCCAACTAGATCCAGATCATTTGTCAGCCGAGACACCTGGACTACAATTAAGCGTGTTTATAATCAGTAAATCAAACAGGACATTTAAGCATTTCAAAATGAATCGGTGGATTAAAGTTTGAGTAACTTAGAGTAACCGAAAAATATTCATTCATGGTCGTGCTGAGTAGAGCTGGAGCTAATTCCAGGTGACTAAAGGCAAAAGGCAGGGTACACGCTCCACAGCAGGCTCAAACAGACCTGAACTATGACACTCACACCTATGGTCATTTAGGGCGTCCAATTACCCTAATCCCCAGTCTGCATGTTTTTGGACTGAAGCTGGAGAGGAACCCACAATGGAGAACATCCACAAAGAAAGACCCTCTGTTACCAGTGACCTCCTTGCCGTGAAGCAATAATGCTAGCCACTGCACCACTTTATAGCCCCTATAGATTAATAATATCCATTTGAAAAATAATGGATGGATGCTCATGGTTCAGGAGTCTATCTGACACTAATGTGGTGGTGGGGCTGTGATCCGCAGGTGAACAGACGGGTTTATTGTTTAAATCCCTGACAGGACAATATAAATGCAAATAAAGAATAAGATTCATTTTCAAAGCGCTCAAAAAGCTGCGGGTGAGACGATGTATGTATGTACATGTTCTTTACTGTATCTGTACATTATACTTGCTGCATACACAAAGGCTTTTGTCGTCTCTGCAAATTCTGCCCCACGTTGAATAGTTTACTAAAAATAGCATAAAAAAACATGCTTCACTTTACATCCAGTCTGTGAGTTCTCTTGTTATTGTTTTTAGAATCAATCTGCAGCTCATCCACTCCTGCTTATCTGCGATATCGGTTGTTGTCACTGTCATCTCTCTTCACCCCCTCTGTCTCTGTCTCACCCAGGCACGTTTGTCCGTCTGGTCCCAGCACAGTTCCAGTTGCACAGCGACAGTCGGACTCGGGACACGTGGGACCTGCACAGTCCGCCTCATCACAGATATCGTAGAAGTCTGTGCAACAAAGACATAAATCATGACGAGTCACGCAGGGGTAGGATTTGGATTGGGGGGAAGGGTTAGTTTTATACGGACAGTTTCACTCACAGCCACAGTAAACATGGAAGCAGACTGAGGGTCTGGGCAGACGGTAGACAAAGTACCCCCCAGCACAGGCCTTCACGTCTACACTGGCGTTCCACTGGCAGCAGTTGTCATTGTAGCTGGCGCACACAGACAGGGTCACGATGCCGTCCTGGGGTCGAGGATGGCTGCCACTGAGCCAGACTGGAGCGTGCGTGCCACAGTGGTTCTCAGGTATGCAGAAGGTGGGCATGGCATCCCCAGCCATGCCAGTGAAGCGGTACCATTCTCCAGACATGTGGCTGTCACACAGAGGCACCCCAGACGACTGGTTCACGTGGAACTCTGTGTTCCTCCACGGCTCGTTCAGGCTGATGTAGGCAGAGCACGGGTCCAAGGCTGAGATTTCAAAAAAAAAAAAAAAAAGATTCTAAACAGTTGTTATTATTCTTATTATTCATGTTATCTGTATTCTATTACACCATTTCTTTTAACATCTTGTAATCTTAAACTTTAAACTGCATTTGTGTATGAACATCCCCCTATAAATAAAATAAACCTTATGTATACTTAATAGGAACATGATGTAAATGTGTATTTTAAAATATGGAGGCTAAAACAGGGAGGCAGTGTAGAAACAGATAAGGCAGAGAGTTACTGCTTTGATTAAGTAACACTCCTTAAATGGTTACTTCATCCAAATAATGAAGAAAAGACAACAAACAAAAACAAAAGTCCTTCACTTGATCCAGCAAAAGCAGAAATCTCTCAAATAACATTATGTGCATTGTTAAGTACCACTGCATGATAGAAGATGATAGAAGATGTCATTTGAAAAAAGGCTTTAGTAGTGATTTTGATGGAGAATAACACAATTAGTTACTTTGGGAGAATGTCACTGTCTGCTCAGTCTACAGGCAAGCAATAAATCCTTTACCCCGTTCCTTGTTTTGTACCATGCAGCAAACCTTTGAGCCGTCATGATAAACACAGTCGATCCTAATTGAACTAAAAGCCAACATTTATCCTGCATGTTTTTGCCAGTGGTGACTTCTCACAACAGCCGCTTGTGCAGAGTCAGGAGAAAGAGCGGAGTAAACAAAGTGCAGCAAAAGCATCGACGCGCTCTCACTTGGTCAGGCCCTGACAACAGTGTAATTAAGAGCCAGAGAACATGACAGCAGTCAAGCAGCACATACAGACAGGAACACGTGAGTGGAGCAGTAACCGCAGATGTAGTTAAGGTTCACAGCTTTCCATTTATTAATCTCTCCTCCTCAATCAAACTACCCTGTCAGGCAGTTGTTTAGGGAGCGCTTAGCAACGTTCATGAGAAGCCAAAACTGTGATCATGACTAAAATATGACTGAGCAGCCACACTGAACATCCTGCTTTGTTTCTAACTTTACAAGTGCTTGCAGTCCCCTTATCCGTATGAAGCATGTACGTTTGTCGTTTATTACTTAGTCAATAAACACAACATTAGGAAAGTCTTCAGTAAATAAAATGTTCAAAATGTTCTATTGATTTAAATATTCAGTCTATATTAAAATAACTAAAGACAGGACTTTTCAATTTAACACTGTCCATTTGATGTGTATTTGGTGTACTGTTATGACACAGTTCTTCCAGGACACAAATGTGGGAAGACGTCAGTGAACATAACTAAACATTAATGAAAAACCCCTCTTCTTCTTTCGGCTTCTCACTTTAGGGGGCGCCACTGTGGATCTTCTGCCTAATAGATACTGCTCTTGCTCAGTACCGGCCCATTTAAAGCACTTCTTCTTGACATTTTCAGCCATAGTCTAATTGTATGCAGACGTACTGCTTTACTAGCGCAATGATGTTCTTCTTTTTCTTCCGCCTTGACTCCATCAGTCATGGGTGAAAAATGCGTCGCTCTGTGTTCAGCGTGGAAATGTCGCGGGAGACATGAGAACAAAACATGGCTATACTGAGCTGACATTCTCCTTCACCACCGTGTGGGCTCATTTGGCAACAGAGTGGACGTAACATTCATTATTTATATTCAACAGTTACGGAAAATTCTATCTCACTGCTTTGCAAATGAGGAAACACCAGAGGCAGAGAAATGCCTCTGGGGTAAAATATCCTAATGAGAATTAAACAGAATTTAACTGCGTCATCTTCAATGAAAACAACTTTCTGTGTGACGAGGGTGACGAGAGATTTACACTTGTCCGTACTGCTGATAACACAAGCAAACAGGAAAGCACACTCATCTGTTTATTACAAATTTTGGTAAGAAACTCTGCAGCTTGGGTGTAGAATTACGCATTTCTTTTGTGCAATGGAACACATTTTATGACCATAAATGATGTCCCTGCATTTCCTCCTTCCATCCACTAATGGACTGTCGATCTTGTCGCAACCTGCTGCTCCAGTAAAACTAGAAGGATCAATCCATGGCCCGGGTCCACTTAAGCTCACAGCATAAACGCCCAGTTTTGGGAACGTGCAGTTGACCAACTGTGCACCACCTCAAGCAGCACGGAGTGGGCAAAAGAACAAAGCTGACTCATGAGGGTGTATGTTAATGGGGGCCTTAAATCTGCCAGATGGGGCTTGAATAGCTTAATATGGCTGTTTAGGGAATGCAGAGCTGCGCCCGACCTGTGTCCGACTCCTGCATCATATCTGTTCAGATGAGTATGAAGACCACAACAAAACGGTTACTGTTGTTCCATATGTAAATATAGGGATGACAATGTTCTGTGCATTTCTGTGTTCTAACGAAATATTACAAAAACAATCGGATGCACCCGGTGCTTCATCTAGAATCATCAAACTCTTTCAATCGCCCGGCTACTTTTGTCAATAGCCTATTAAAACTCATCACATCCATCCTGGTGACGTGTCATTTCAATAAGAGGAAATGGAGACTGATTTAATTTTGAGTTAATGGCACATTCTCATTCTGGGGCTGGAAATACTGCACCAAAATACACACACATAACATTAAAATAAATGTATGAGTTTGGCCTTATATTGAAAAATCTTACTGGCTTGGCCAAGAGTTTCATGACGTGTTTTTTTTTTTTTTTAAATAGGATTAGATGACAATGACATAGTAAAATATCAGCTTTTTACTTTAACCTATTTTACAATAAGAAAAAAAAAAGATATCAAAGAACAAATAAATCACAGGATTTGTCAGGCACGACATATGAAATGTTTCACTCACCTTCGCCTGCAACGGCCAGATACTCCTGCAGCAAACGGATAATCACCAAAATAATCATGATATAATTTTGCTCTACACTTAATCCAAGCTCGGTGAATATGCTCGTGTCCCTCCTGCTTCATCCCTTTTATCTGTAAGTGTCTTTCTCACCTTGACCCCCTGATCTGCTTCTCCCCAAGTCCATTAGCGGGACCGTCCTCCTATTGTTTCAGCCTAATCAGTTGAACATGCTCTTCCTTTTTTTTTTTCTGTTGTCATGTTGAAAAGAAAAAGTGTGGTGACGGTTGTTTTGTCTGTCTTGTTTTTCCCTGATCCTCCCACATTTAAGAGACAAAGACTTGGCAGCAATGAGTTCATCTCAAGCCACTTTAAATCAATCAAATGAATCTTCATCTATGTGCTGTGCAGAAAGTGTTCTCCCTGCATGGCAACACCAGTGTTTGCACACTCAGGACTGACCATGGAGTTGACCGAGACGCTCGCTGAGGACAAACTGTGCCCGTGGAGTGAATATGTTCTTATCTAGCTCATTACCCGAGTACTAGCTCAGACCAGGAAACATGTAAGGTTTCATTTAGAAGCCGTCCAAACTAACCAGGTGCTCGCCGTTTTTATTTCTTATATGTAATCAAATCAATGGAAGCATTACTCAGCAAGGCTGCTGCAGGAAATGGGGCGGAACACGCCATTCTTGCTTTGTGATTACTCCTGGAAATAAGATACGATTCGAATCAGCACTTTACAACACCATAACCACAGTGCGGGATAAAAGCCGTATGCAGTATGAACTGTATCACTTTTTATACTTTAATTTTTTTATCTTTATATTGTTTTAAAGGTTTGTTGTGACACAGATTTGCATTCATTTGGTCCTGGCACCCCAGTGTGGGGTTTGCACTGAAACGTCTCAGGATTATTTGCAAATGTTTACTGTGGGTTCACATAATAAAAATAAAACAAACATAGTATTTAAAAGAAATAGATTGCAGCCTTTCGTACTCACTCATCTTAAGGTCACAGGGGGCGCTGGTGCCAATCCCAGCTGACATGGGGGGAAAGGCAGTGAACAACCTGGACAGGTCACCAGACCATCACCACAGGTCCACATGGAGACAAACAACCATCCACTCTCACACTCACTCCTTTGGTCATTTTATAGAGCGTCCAGTTTGCCTAATCCCCTAATCTGCATGGTTTTGGACTTTGGGAGTAAACCTGAGAACCTGGAGAAAACACACACACACACACACAAGGGGAGAACATGCAAACTCCCTGCAGAAATCAAAAGGTCAATGCAAAGGTAAGAATGCTAAGCACTTGTAGCCTTTCCATTTTCTTTAAAAAAGAAAAAGAAAAGAGTTCTTTCCTCATGTGCAGAGATTTCTAACAACATGTGATGTCATGCATCTATTGTCTGCAGCAGAATTCTTCCCCACAGGTTTATCTTTTAGGATGTCCTGTGCAAGGAGAGCTGGAGGCCAAGGAGAACCGGAGGACACGGTCAAGACCTGGAGTAGCTGCTTCTTGTAAATACGTCCAATAGATCCATTAATCACCGAGGCTCCACTTTGAGTACAAGAGACAACTGCACGTGGACCCACTTTCTCCAAAACCTGGATAAGGATTTTATTGATAATTGAATTACATTTCTCTTTTATACATATTTCATAAATGGTACAGGATTTTACATTTTCTTTTTTGCCAACATTGCAGCATCGTATGTCAACAGAAAAACAACAAAACAAAGAAAAGAAGAAAAAAAAACAAAGAAAAAGAAAAGAAAAGTAAGAGGTCAGAATGGAGTACAAGATCATTTCAATCCTATATTCTGCTTCACTCTGTAGGCATTTTAAACACATCTTATTGGAATTGCACACAGATGAGATACTTTAAAACATAACACACATTCCAAACAGAATAATAACAATAATGCGATTCTTTGGAGGAAATAAAGAGGTCGAGGGTGAGTTACAATGAAAAGAGAGAGGGACAAGAATAGAAGGTGTTCCCCAAAAAGCTAAGAGAGTGGGCCTGACGCTTTTTCCTTTTGACTCAGATGCAGGACGGAGTTACTGAGGTCAAGTGGTCATACAGCTTTCTTTACACAAGCACCGAGGATGGAGGGTGCTTTCTTTTTTTAATTTACTGGGGAGTAAAAATGACACACCGAGTGTGGGGACATGGGAGTAATTAAAGTGAAGATGGGACTGAGGTCTGATGGGGTTGGAGCAGTTGGTTGGCTGGGACTAAGTCAAATTTGACAAGGCAGATTCTAAAGACGCAGCCCTGTCCACTGCCCTTTATAACTAGGAATCTCTACAAACAACATTCTTAAATTATCTTTGCAAGTTGTGTTTTTTTTTTTTCCCGTTAGATAAATCATCTTTTTTTTTTTTTTAATTTTACATAATTTCCCATGTAAACATACATTCATGCAACACCCTCTTTATAATAAAGTTTCCCTATATTTGATATATTTTGTTTTTAAAAAATAAAATTAAAAATGAAAGTGATTCAAAAACGAAAGGCAGTAAACAATGGATGGCATGATTTTTTTGTTTGTTGTTTTTTTAAAAAAAGGAGGAGGTGATGATAAAGAGAAGACTTGGAAACAGTGACGAGGAGGATTGGACTGCAGACAGAGGCCTCAACTGGCGCAACTGTACATCTCCAAGGAAACGCCATTGTCACTTTGTGCGTGTGTGTGTGTGTGTGTGTGTAATTGATGCAAAACTAACGTGGCTATGAAGTGGGATGAAGGCAGCATAGATTTTTACTACCACTGACAGGCAAGGACAAGGGGCAAAGTACTCATTAATATCGTGATCTGAACTTTGGCGGCGGATTCAATGGGCAAACACACATGGACACACATGTGCGCACACAAGCCGAGATTGATTTCCAGTCCAAGATTTCAATTTAACTATCCTCCCTATCAATGCGTCTTTTCAAATAAGAGATTGACTTTCTCACTGCTGCTGCTGTTGCTAAGAGGATCTACACCTTTTTAATTATTGGTCGCATCGATAGGCGCCGTTTCCCTTGGAGCTGACACACACACACACACACACACACACAGAGTTAAAGATCAGACCAACTCCTGCATTTTTGAGATCTGCATGGCTAACTTCTAATTCTGACATAAAATCATGCATTTTAGTGAAATTACCTCTACAGTTAAACACCACGATCTCCTCAGTAGGATTGGGCCAGCTGTTCACACACACACATACAGTCAGGAGACCACGTTGATCTCGAGTCCGTGCACAGACGTCCGCACAGGTGATCTCGAGCAGCTCAGAATTACACAAATAGGATTGGAGACACGGCCACCAATCCTCGCTCTGAATGGGGGGGAGTGAAGCCAAAGAAGATTCAGTGACGATTTAAAAAACCAAAAGAAGAAAAAGGACAACATAAATAAATGATCTCTATAGGCTTTGATTTACCTGGGGGGGCGTTAGCTAGATGTGGCAAAGGAAAGTGTCCAATTAAGTACAAAATTGCAATAATGCTCCTACACATTCACAAATTTCTACTGAGGGCATACCACAGCATGCAGTCTACCCTGCCTTGCCATCAAGGGAGCAGGGGGCATTACAGCAACAGTGGGAGGAGAAAGCTCTGGCTTTATTTTAGGAGAAAGCAAGCCGCTATGAATCAGTGATCAGTGTCGTGTTGCTCTATTTTTAGGTGCAGCCTTTTGTTTTTGTCTGTGCATCTCAGATACTATGGAAGGGAGGCAAATTACCCGAATCCTGCTCCTTCTCTAAACTGCAGATTCTTTTTTTTTTTTTGTTAAAAGCCATTCAGTTCATCAGATATATTGAACTATAACATGCCTGTCACTTTGTCTGAAGCTGGGGACTCGGTTTCTTCACCTCTAAGGTGACACCTATACAAATAGGGGACAAACAGGACAACATCACTACCCATAGGGCATAAAGGGTCATCGGATGGTTTGATGAGTGTGAAAATGACGCGAGATGTATGCTGTGATGTGGCCTGTGTCGTCATCAGATCCCAAACCAACTGGACACCTGTGACAGACTTTGGACCGACATGTTAGTCAGTGCTCTCCACCTCGTCTCCAACATCATCAAAACACCAATATTTTGGAATATTGTCTTCGTCTCTCTAGAATTCAGAATCAAAACCAATATGTGACTACAGCTGGTTCTTCTTTTGCTAGATCTCTTAAAGAAATGTTATGTTTTGTTTAGTGTGGACGTTTGTATTTGTGAGACAACGGATGTCAGAGGCAACATGGCTGTCCATAAGCCGTTTTCATTATGTCCCTATCTTAGTGATACCTGGATGTGGTTACTGTTAAATATTATACGAGCGTTTGTCAGGGAAAGATATGATACAGCATTCAGTATAATCCTCTTTTTCTTTGTGCGTATGTGATGTCCTTCTCGATGGGGCAGATCTTTATGAGTTT
Organism: Solea senegalensis; assembly: GCF_019176455.1. NCBI lineage: Eukaryota > Metazoa > Chordata > Actinopteri > Pleuronectiformes > Soleidae > Solea > Solea senegalensis. The sequence goes on along the minus strand of NC_058035.1, from coordinate 9,698,666 downwards.
GTCATAAAATTAGGTTTCGCAGGAGAGCTCCTCCCCCCACTGAAAGAAACTAGCCTCTGGTCATCTGTTTATTTGATTGTATACATATATATATTTATATTCTTCTCATAACAAATATAATATGGCTTTCAAAATAAAAAGTGCCAAAATATTTTCTTTTTTTCTTTTTCTTTTCTTTTTTTTTGGAATAAAAGAACACACAGTGATGTTGTTGTCGGTAGTACTCTCCTACTTGCGCAGACCGGGCCGCTACAGGAAATCAACAGGAAGAGGAGATGAGGCGTCGCCGTGCCTGCATCCTGTGAGCCGAGACAAGCTCCTGACAAAGGTCACAACTGGAAGGACAGCTGTCTGTTACCTGGAGGAGGCGTGGCCCAGGGAGGGAGAGGCAGCAGAGTTCGGCTTCAGGGAAGACGCCAAAGGTCTCCCTGATGGTGCAACTGCAGTCGGGACTTTCTTGTAAACTTTAACATTTGGGATAGAGTCTCTCCCTGGAGCCGGCCCCCAACCAGGAGTAGGTGTGTGTGTGTGTTGACAGTTTGACTGCTCAAGGAAGCGAGACTGTACTGCTGTGTCAATCCGCAGCGTGATGGTCGGGGCCCTTGTCCCAGTGTACCCTGAAGTCCCCCACACACACACACACACACACACACACACACACGCACACACATATATGCACACACAAACAAACAGGCACGCATGCACACACACACACTCAACAATGCCCTTCTGTGTGTCCTCTGTCCTGGAGCGTCTAAAGGTGTGATCATTCCCGATGTCCCTGGAGGTCACTTAAGTCTCTCTCTCTGGAGACTTGAGGCATATCCATAGTGCCCAGTTTTATTTCGTCGTCATTTAAAGTCGTCGTCCTCTTATCCATCGCCGCCACCAACCTTCGCCGGTACGAGACTTCTTTGCTTGGTCTTGTCATTGTCTTCTTTGTCTTTCAGAAGTTTTTTTTAACTTGCAATTCCATCTGGAGTTTTCAGTCAGGAAAGAAAAAAATAATAATTAAAAGAAATAACAAAAAAAAAAGAGGAAAAACATTCTAACTCCTACAGTCAAGAAGGGGATGGGATTTTGGAGTGTGGGAGGGATGGTGGGTAGAGGGAGAGGAGGTGTGAAATTGCTGTGGGTAAAAGGAGATGGAGAAGAGTGTTGGACAGCAGGAAGGTGGAGGGAGAGGAGCTTGTAGGAGCCGAGAAGGGAGGGAGTCACTGGTTCTATCAATTTTCACTGGAGGTGAGCTGCTGAACTGGGAGCTGGAGTTGGAGCGGGTCCCGAAGACGCTTCAGATCCAACTCCACCTGTTGTGGGTGGAGGGATGGATGGGGAGAGAGGGGGAGAGAGGGAGAGAGAGAGACAGAGAGGGAAGGGGGGAGGGGAGTACGAAATTTAGATTAAAGTGTTCGGGGAAATAACATGAGAGTGAATCTAATTACAGTCATTACAACTACGCGAATCCCCCGGTGTGAAATAGAAGCTGTAAACGTCCGTAGCCACCGTACCTCGGCAATATCATCCTTCAGCTTGTTGTACTTCTCAATGTCGAAGCGTGTCCTTTTCACCCCCTTGTGGAAGAACAGCAGATATTGTCTGTCTCTAGCATCGGGGTAAACATACTCCTGCAGGATCCAGAGAGACACAGACAGAGCGCTCAGTAACAGGAAGCACATTTATCAGGTAGCCTGCGTTTTAAGCCGCATTACATTGTTGTCATATCAAAATCTAATGTTCATCTTTCAACTGCAAAGGGCAACAACCAGAGACCAGATCGGCCTTTCAAGCCGCTAAAAATATTGTCATTTAGAACAGGGCATTGTAAAGAGGGAAAGCATTAGTTCCATTATTGTGAGGCTTCTTTCTCAGGTTCTTAGAGGAGTTACTGCAAAATGTTGCTAAAATAATACATGACACATCGCGTTATTTGGCACAAAAATGCATGAAAAGGACAACCGGTGCGTCTACCAGCAGTGGGACTATTAATAAGACTCATCTGATGATAATGTTAACAGTAAGTAGTCAAATATGTCAAAATATGAGAAGAGCTGGATGTGAAATGATTTATAGACCAGCAGTTAATCAAAGACACTCGCTTTACAATACAACAAGAGCAAGTCTCTAAATTTAGGAGGCTGCCACCAAAGGACGCTTGACTCGCTTCTTTGACCTAAATAATTTATGAATATGAATATGCAGAGTTCATGCACCTTTTATGAGGTCAAATTCAATACTTTTCAAGCGCTTTTTAATGTCCATATTCAAGCTCATCCTCACAGATGTCAAAAATGATATACTCAAATCACACTAAAAGAGATGATGATTTTATGCCATTATGTGATTTTAGACATGTCCCTGGTGAGTGCTGGAGATAAACCCACGTTTTTAGGATTGTTAAGTCTTTTTTTACTGATCTATATTACGGCAGAGCAGGTACTAAAAAAAGCACCAGGGACCAGGTACTATTCTAGTGGAGTCGAGTCGAGCTGGTGGAAACACAAACATTAGGATTTGACTGTGTCCTACCTGACGTGTGAGCACAAAGTAGGCATACATGGCCATGGCCGTGCCATAAGTGATGAAGTAGGTTACAGGCTCCATGATATCCCAGGAGTACTCCCACCAGGTGAGCCGGGCCAGGACGCCAAACTGGGTGGCCATGTACGCCATGCCCCCCCACAGCACCCAGGTGGTGCGCCGCTCTGCCTTCTTACTCAACTCCGCCCTCACCTGCACGGCAGTCAGGAACAAAACAGAGACAGTCAGTGAAAGAAGAACGACGTCAAGTTGCAAGTTTGGGTTGAGAGTCTTGTTAGGGAAAAAAAAATAGGATTTTCAGCAACAAAAGCTGCACACAAACCGATAAGAGCAGATTATCTTAGGCCCTTGTTCAAAGATTAAGGCTTAATTATCATGAGATGAACTATTCTGTTGTGATCACAAATTGATTATGTCATTACAGGAACGATAACTTCATTGTTTTGCTAATTTCCCAACTTGACAGCTCCTTCACTATCACTAATGACTCAACTGGCCACGCCCCCTTTAACCAGTCATTCTTACAGACTAAATAGGAACAAAGCCTGGTATCCTAATGCTAATGTTGCAGTGTGTAACCTTTGGTGATTTTAATTTGAAAGTGTTTTGCATACATGTTTTGTATACACGGGCAGGGCATGGGTGAGGTTGCTTGAGAACGAGAAGCGTTTGTCCCGTCTGATTTTTTGAGCAGTAGAAGTCGCTTCTCCATCACTCCCACCATCACCTTTCCTTTTTTGGAACTCAAGTTTCTTAGTCTAATTTTATTCTTAACTTGTTAAATTGCTTTTGAGAAGAGGGAGACAGGCAAAGTGATTTTTCTGCATGTGTTTCAAACTTCTTCCATCCTGTGTCTGTCTTGTGATCATATTAATGACTTCCTGTGTGCAGTGGGGGAATGTTGCCAGGCAACACAAGATCTAAACACCGCCTATATTGTGAGTCATGTGAAACCGAAAGTCTTAACAAGTGGTTTGGAGCTAACAAACATTTATTTATATTTAAAATACATTTTTAAAAAAAAGCAACTACAGGCCCTCATGCTTTTTTTCTTTACAGGGTCACATTTACACTCTACAACTTTTCAGAAATGAAACTGTTAATACAGTACAACAACAACGGAAATGTTAATCATGTCATTGAAAGGACCTTTTCTAGGGGGCGGAGTTGAGAGTTGAGGTCCTCCAGTCGTCCAATCAGCTCACGCTCTTTGCTAAGTTGGTGCTCCTCGATGCGCAGGGTGGTGTAAAGCTGCTGCACCAGGAACTTGACATCACTGAGCCTCTCTGCCTCCTCGTGGGGGAGTATTTCTATAACACACACACACACACACACACAATACACTGCATCTTTTAACAATAAAACCTTATGACCGTTAACTCAGGTGACCCCAATCACAACCAAATCATTTGCAGCAAAAAAAGAGTACAGACTTTAGCTTTACGGCGCCAGACCTCACCTCTTCTCGGTGGCCGCACGAGGTATGTGGTGTCATTAATGACGAGGTTGAAGTCATCCAGCAGCAGGATGTCTATACCTGTGGAGGAGGCAACCCTTGCTCCATCTGGATGGGGGGGAAAGAGAGAGAGCATGTAAGATGGAGCATTGACGGTGATCCACTTAAAAACACACCGTTCACTTCTCTTCACAATAAGATACAATGATGTGTGATTACAGTGAGAGGTCAAAGCAGACGCACTCACACACTAAGATTGTAAAGTGGCAGTTGATCCTGCATAATGAGTCCTCGGAGCAGAGTGAGGGGTGAAAAATCCCTTCATGGTTCTTGCTTTGGCATTAAATTATGGAGAAAGGCCAGCACTGCAGCAACACTTAATAGCCTCAAAAATACAAGACCACTTGAAAGCATGTAAGGGCATATCGATGTAACCCGCTGGACTAAACGAACATGATTGACGCGTGTATGTGTGTTTGCGTGCATACCTATGGAGTAGATGGCTACCCGGTCAATGCCTCTGTCCTCTGCCTGGAGCTGTTGCAGGAAAACTCCCACACAGTCACTGAGAGGCTTGAGGGTGAACTGGCAGCGCTCTCGCCTGGAAGGCAACGTGACTGAGATCACCGGCAGCCCATTCTGATAAGCCACCGTCACCTCTGAGGGGAGAGAGGAAAAACACGAGTCAGACAAAATGTCACAAATGCAGAAAACTCTACTGGACCACTGAAGTGTGCTTTCATGTATCCAAATAAACTTTAATAATAACGCATTAGTAGCCGTTTGTTGTTTGTTTTGCTTTTGGTTATAGTTAGGCTTAGCTTCTTATAAATAATTAGCTTTTAAATATGCAGAACAATGGCCAACTTAATTTTTTCTTGCCTTCCCTGGAGGGTTTTATGACAATTCTCCCTCACAAAGTCTTTTAAATGTGAACATTAAATGAATATCAGCTGACTGTTTGGGAACATTTATGTCTCTAACTTGCAGTCTGCCGGTTAACACCACACTGTCCACGACAACATAACCACACACTTCAGGTTCTGATATTCTGATGCTCCATCCATCAGTGAGCTACATGTAGGGCTGGGTAATATGGCCAAAACATTATCATGCTTTTAAAAAAAGTCAATATAGGTGTTGTCATGATAAAATATCGTATAGTATGAAAGTTGAAGAAAGCAGTTAATTGTGGTTTATCAAATTCTTTCTGTTTACAGAGTGCATAAATGATGCATTATATAGATTTAAGAGATTTAAGAAAGTGACACCCCAGTTTGTTGCTAGTTACTGATCACCCGGCTATAATAACGACATGTATCACCTGAGGGCTGCAGGGGAGCTGAGGCCAATCCCTGCTGACAGGTGCAGAGAGGTGGAGCCCACTGTCTGTCACAGAGCTGATTTAAAGCAACAAACATTCACGCCGACAGGAAATTAGGAGCCTCTAGTCAATCAAACCTGCACAACTATGGATTGTGGGAGGAGGTGATGTAAGAAAACAGGGGAAACCTTCAAACTCCACACAGACAGTCACAGAAACTTCACACACTGTGGTGACTGCAACCGAACAAAAGTGTGTGTTTAAATAAACCATTTCTTCTGACCACACACACACACCCAGTAGAGGGCAGAACAGCAGCAGCAGCTCCACCTGTTGGAGTTCAACAACAAAGCAACTGAACCAAGACAAATAGGAGACGTCCAAAATCCAGTATCTGCAACGCGACAGTTAACTACAGCGAATGCCTTGAGAGTTATTAGTAAAACCTATATGAATTCTGACTTGATACATCTCCAAATACGGGAGAGAGCTTTTCTGCCAAAAACAAGCCCTTGTTGGTCTGTTAATCCCCGAGAATCAATGTGGCATAAAATTGCTCGCCCTCTCCTCACAGAGCTGTCATAACTGTGATTCACTGATGACAAATATTGATATTTATCACTCCCATAGAAAGACTTAAAAAAAACAAACTCTGGTGCGGTGGGGCCTACAATCAAAAAGACCTTGAGCTACACATCATGAACCACTCATTCCTTTCACCTTTTTATAGCAGCAAATACAAGAAAAAAGGACGGGAACAAATCAGTCGAGAACACACAGGAATACATTTTGAATTTCGGGAGGGGGGGGATTTTGTGTGCTCGGAGCCTTCATCTACAGTATATGTGCTAGTTTCTAGGGATGCTCCATACCACCTTTTCTTGCCTGATACCCATCAATCATTTGTAATTTGTAATCATCTGTTAAGCTATCTTTCTTCTTTTATTTCAAAATAGCTCACAGGATCACTGCAAACACCTGCAGCTCTCATCTCTCTATATAGTATTTAGCATAGCAAAGGTTTTTTGTATCTCATATTTTTATTTCTGACATGTGATCCAGTGATTTTGAACAGTTTATGATATTGATATTAATCCTAAATATCGCACCCTAGTAGTTTCCTTTTTGCAACATACAGCCTAACCTCCGTCTTGTTCCGCCGCAGGTTTGGCCGTGGCTGCCGTATTAATAATGGTTTGTGCTGCAGCTCTACTGGTCAGTAACTGGTTTTAATGAGCCTGCACAGCATATTGTATTATCATACTGAGTGGCCCCTGATGCCAGAGCAATGCATCAATGCAGAGGGCTGCAAGCGCACAGAGCGGAGAGATCTAAGCTGCCGTATTACACCCAACAACCTCTCCCTCCTGCTCAGCGCCACTGCAGTGAATCAGCAGATCTCTGCTTGGGCTCGCACCAAGAAGTGAGGGGATCATCGTGTGGCACAGGCAGCGCGAGGCGGGCCTGGTTTCAGGAGCGTCTCGACCATGTCCAAAGACAAAGAGCTGCAGACGTCTCATTTCACAGCGACTTCGGTGACAGTTTGAAACTTAAGCCTAACCGTCTGTGCCGCTCTCCTCATGCATTTGTCCTCCCTTATCCTAGCATCGCGGGCAGATTATTAAGGGTGTGAGCATCGTGTGCCCATCTCTGCTCCAAGGCTACATCTATTGAAGCTCACTTTACAATGAAATCAGATTGCCCTTCTCCTTTCAATCCCCCGACCTATCCATCTCTCCCACATTCACACTTCCCATGTCTCCTGCCTCTCACACAGATGAGCAGATGCTTCCCCGAGACAAGATTTTATATTAATGGCTGAGGGCTGTTAACTCCAAATGAACCTCTGCTGTCTGATTGATGCGGATAAAATATTCTCTTGTGAACCCCTTTTTAGTGGATTGGGGGGGCAGGGGGCTGTAAGGGAAACCCCTTTGTGAGGCCTTACCTTCTGGAGCAGCGGAGGAACACAACAGTCTCTGACCATGCCATGATGGGCTGCCCCTCCAAACCTGCAGACAGAAAAAGAAACCTGGTTATTAGTCTTCATCTTTCATTTCTATTCTAGATCAGCAACAATGCATCGTCCTCCTCATCCATGCTTTTTACTTCACCCATTTGTGAGGATGACATTATTATTATGCAACAAAATGACTCAGTCTGTTCCAGTTTAAAGAAATGTTGCTCCGTGCAGAGCCACACCCAACACACACAAAAGGAACAGCTCTAAGGAAATATTCTACAACAGGCTGCTCCTGGTCTCTCTCTCTCTCTCTCTCTTTTCTGTCTCTACGTCGCCTCAATCTTTCAAAAACAGCAACAGCGTAGTTATGTATGAATTCTGGTTTTGTCACAGACGAGACAGAGGTGGGGTAGAGGATGAACAAAGCTGGGGGAATCCCTCTTTTTTTTGGGTTATTAAATGCTTAGAACGTTTTCAATTACAGGATTCATCATGTTTTTCTGGTGAGCCATGAGGGAGCCTTTTAAGGTATCAGACAGGCAGACAGGCAGATTTCTCCCCATGCTTACACGGCAAAGAGGGGAGAGGATGAGACTGCAGAGGGCCAACTGTCCCAAATATGAGCCATGTGTTATATGACACTGTGGTGTTTTATATTAATGTGTTCACGGGGTACAAGTATATTAAATTTCCCCACGGTGGGAGCACAGCATCACCACTCAATACCAAACACATTAAGTGATCCTTCAGTCAACAGACCTGACTGTTTGCTACTAGGACTCCAGCCTCAGTGTACAACTGTTGTAATTTTAGATTTACAAAACATGATAAATATAATAAACTGACCCTTACTGTGCTGAATCCCAAACAGCAGAGAAGCTCTTACCGTTCCTATTTTTACACTGCACTGACAGTTATGGACCACAGAGACTAAAGACATGTCTGTGTGTGTGTTTGTTTTTGTGTGTATGCAGTCAGATACTGACTCAGTGGTAAATCTAGAAGAATGTTTTCATGATAGGACCCAAAGATGCAGTTTTAGACCATTTATTCTACTATGTACATCACTGTGTGCTGTTTATAACATCACAACTTGAAAAGGTCATAAAAATTGGAATTTCCATTCAAGAGTCAGAGATATACGACAACCAAGAGCTGTGTGAACATAAAATAAAAAATTTAAAAGATTATACATTATAACATGAACTATACGATGACAGAGGGACCGCCCACTAATCCCAGCACCAACCTGACCAAAACCGCTGCCAATCAACCACTGCCGAATAAAAGCCCTTGCTGTCAATCACGGTATGTGACTTTCAGTCAATTCCCCAATTCCCCACAGTTGTTTATAGTCAGACGGTTCAAAACAGTCAGACTGCTGCACTCCCGCTGACCCTAAAAATTAGCAGTAAACATTTCGACAGCGGAACGTGAGTGACATTAATTAGCAATGAGCTGTTAACCTGCATGCTGTCAGCTCTGGATCTTTACTGCTGTGTCCCGAGGATGCAACACCGACTATTTACTACCACTATACAGAGGGATGCATAGACAGAGCGGAGATGTTATACATCGAAACATAAAATGACTACTGCAGTCCTGATGTGAGACTTCTACAGCAAACTGTGTATATGTGTCTACACATGTGCACTGTAAAAACCTAATGTTGACACCTCCTGGCCAAGGATTAGTGAATGATGCATAGTGGAATGTGTGTCTGTGTCTGTGCTGATCAGATGATACGCTGAGAGAGGCCTGTTTTTAAAGTCAGGAGGAAAGGTTTCATCATCAAGACAGGCACAGCATCACCCGCACAGCTAATTAATCACACATACGCAAATACAAAGCTAAAGTGTGTGTGCGTCCATCTGTGCAGAGACATGGATAAGTGAATGTACCTCTGCATGTGTGTGTGTGTGTGTGTGTACAGGTAGTGGGTGTATGTGTGATTGTGTGTCCACCCGTCAGTTCACCAGCCTGTTTGTCAGCGGTAGTTGCAAAGCGACCGAGCGATCTTTACCACACTCCTCTTCCTCCTCCTCCTCGGCACACAGCCCCTGAAACGCTGCCTGAAATATTTAACAGCAGCAGTCAATAGCACAGCAACCTTGGAATCAATGTCACGTGGCTAAGAGAGGGAGAACAAGAAAGAAAGGGGGGGCATGGAGGATGGCCACTGAGATGGACAGATGAACTGAAGAGAGAGGAAAGTGTGCAGGAGGAGGAATGTTGTGAGGATAAATGGAGGAGCAGCAGGGGAGCGATAGAGATAAATAAAGGTTGGAGTAAAAGGGTGCCTACGTCGCTAACCATGTGCTGCTGCATATACTGTATTCTGCAGCAGACAACCCCTCCACACTGAAACGTGACTTTAGTATGTGTGTGTGTGTGTGAGAGGGAGAGAGAGGGAGAGAGAGAGAGTAGATGAGATGATGGCTAGAAGGACGCAAACTAGAAGAAAGAAGGCAGAGAGAAGAGGGGGAGATGAAATACAAAGAGAGAGAAAAGAGTATGAGGGAAGGCAGCTGGAGGAAGGAGAGGAACAGTAGACTTGGGAGGAGGAGGGAGGGAGAGCGGGACGTGGGGAGTGCTGATCACTGCAGTAAAGGAATCCCTCGTCTAGAAAGGGGGGTTGCCCCTCAACTTCACCCTCCCTCCTCCATCTCTGTCTTCCACTCACAATGAATCCTGATGTGCTGATTTTGATCGTCTCTCATTTCTCATCTGCACTGCGCTTTAACTTCCGCTGCCTCTTGTGTACGTGTATGTGTGTGTGAGAGAGAGCGAGAGCATTTCCCTTTAATTTAAAAAATAAAAAAAATAATATCTTGTTTGCAGCTAAGCAGAAGCACTGCAAGCAAGGTTGCAATTGATTAAATGGGAAATACTAGTCCAAGTACTGCAGGAGATGAGAGTAAATAAGAAACACTGGGGGGAATATAAGCTTTCTTAATACCAGCTCTCCCCTGCTCTCACATTACTGGTGCTAAAGGGACTGGTAGATTAAACAAACAATTTAAAGGAGAAAAAGAAAATAATGTTCTCCTAATGTTTGTGGCTTTCCCGTGTTTCCAGCACAGCACTATTTGGATGGATCCAAGGTCGTCATTTGTTGTTTTGATGGTGATGGCAGAGACGCGTCAGTCCAATATCTCCCATAGGGGCTGAATTAAATTAAAACCACAAAACAATCCCACACAGATGTGCCAGTTTTCAAGACAGATAACAGAAAAAAAAAACATCACAAAATTATAGTCAAGAGGAAAGTGAAAGCTGATCGACAGCTGAGCTTCGGCCATTGCCAAGTTAATCATCACCCAATTTATAAAATAATGCGTCAAGTTGTTTAATTTAAATATGATGCATCTTGTTAATACTCCAAATGTTCAAACAGTGCATGAAAATGCAAGAAAGATGTCGAAAAAAATCCAGACAGGCCAGAGAAAAGTCACTAATGAATCACTAATGACTGACGCTGTCTGATGCTCCTGCATGCTGACAAACAAAGAGATGATCAGATACTGGTCAAATTTGGATTTTGGAAAGAGAAGAATAACCTCAATATTAAACCCTAAATGTGACATAAATGCTTCGCCTAAATGCAGGCAGCATGCGATGTGATCTATCACTGAGCTGTGACAAGGATGTGTGAATGAGGGCTCCAGATGTCCGCTACAAAGTTCAAGCGTTGTTTCTGAAATGGCTGGTTATAGCTAGACCTGTCTTATTAACAGCCAAGTTGTTGAAAAGAGGAAAAAGACTCTGTCAGACAGACACTAGTGTGAGTAGTTACTCAACGCTGTGATATCAGCATCATAACAGGCACAAGAAGTGGTAATGAGGATTCCCCACTAACAGTGCTTAGTGTTCTGGCTATTGCGGTCGTCATTACAACGTACAATGTGATCAAACTCTAATTGCTGTTTGGCACATCTACACCCACCTACGACTACAGGCACAGTGACTGCATCCATCGATGTAGTCATTTGGCCGCAGCTGCAGACCAGTCGCACAAAGCCATTCATGAAATCACACACCATGTGTGGATGCTGTTCACTCCAACATGAATGCACACGTGCACTTTAATTATCCTTTAATATTACACCTGCTAATCGGAGATGCCTGAGCTCTTATTCTCCCCGCAGTCCATTTTCCTGGCAGAAGTCGTAACGTGTGGACAGATTTAAAGGGGAAAGGGCAGAGATCAGTTCCCTAGTGGCTCAGTCATTGGAGAAAGGCGGTGTGCTCCATCACACTACAATGACAGACAAAGCTTGGAGAGGAATGCATGGTCAAGGTGGGGTCAGAGGGAGGTCACAGTGTGTAGAATGACGGTAGACTTCAGGATAGATCAATAGGAAGGCAGCTCAGAGGAGAGAATAGACGAGGTTCAGGTAGAGAACTCATCCTGCCACACTCCACGAGGTGGACGCAATTTTATGCCAAGCGTTTTCAAGCGGCAGCCAAATTAGAACGCTGTAGCTCAAACACCTTAAACAGAGCTCTCAGAGAAGGTTGCTCTCCTTGTCGCCCCAACCCAACAATGGTGCTTTAGTAACGTTATGACAGACACTGCACTGCTAACCTCCAATAGCCATTGAACAAGTGATGCGGGATGCTCGCATGCATCGCTTTTGCTATTTCTAACACAATTTCAACATTTTCTAATGCAGAATAGAAAATTTCACACACATAAGCTTATATTTCGATACCAAGGTCATCAATATTTGATTATCCAATCACAATCCAGGTTGATTGTTTTGCGTGGCTTTTCTGAAAAAGGGAATTCAGGAGGAAATGTGTGCCGAGTTTGATTCAAAGTTGAAATGTGGACCAAAATATATGGACGCACAATTCGTAGGAAGGAAGGAAATTATTACAGTTGAAAAGCTGATGACTGATGGCTTTTGATGTCAATTTCTTTACTGTTTTCTGATTCGTAGACTAAATTCAACCTCCCACTTAGGGAAACTGGATAAAAAAAAAACTGCTGGCTCACATCTTATAAATTATACAGCGAGTATGTAAGGGGCATTCTGTGTCAGTGCAGTATAGCTGATGTGTCCAGTTTTATATCTTGTTGTGCATCATGTCACCTCCTCTCTCTCTCTCTCTCTCACTCACTCTCTCACTCTCTCTCTTGCTTTCTCTGCTCTAGGGCGAGGTCCAGGTCCTGTCCACTCAGCCTCTTGCAGTCTACAACTCCCCATCATGAGATTGAAAAAACAAAAGCACAAATTCACCTACAGTAGATAAGGCGGCTACGCTGCAATTGCTAGAGAAGAAAGTGGCTTTAAGTCCAGTCAGTGTGTCTGTAGTCGCTGTCATTTCCTCTGCCCAGGAACAATCTTATGTAACAAAAAGGCTGCCATTTATCTCGTCTATGTTCCTCGGGTTGCTGGTAAAAACCATTTAGAGATATGAAATCTGCAGTCACTTTCTTCAGCGGCACAGTATTAAGTAATCTCTGCTCACACAAGGAGAAGGACGCTGTGACAATGCACAGTGTGCCCCGCGAAAGCCCATACCCATCTGATCGCTCCACTGCAATGCAGCGTTGATAGTGAAAGCAACTCTCCCCTGATTAGGCAATGTCAAACATCACACCCCAGTCTGGTTACAGCAAGATAATAAACAGATCCCAATTAATCTGGCGTTCCATTTCAGTAAATTGCCTTTCAGACAATGGCCATGCTTTGATTAATTGATGCTAGCTCATGGCACGCTTGATCCATGGGATAAGATCTCAGCAGTGCATGAGTCCATTTCCATGACACGTGGGCTACTTCAGAAGCACCAGGTGGAGCCCTGACGCACTCGCCACCGCTGACACCAACGACCCCACCTCACTGCACTTCACGGAACCAGCAACACTGTAACCTGATGCATTATTAAACAGCAGTGCAGGCATTCACACACGAGCATAAGGCAACTACAGTGAATCCTCTAAAGATTGAACCCATCTGAGGAGAGGCATTTGCATTTTCCAACGCTCTTCGGTCACTTTTGAGATGAGAGTGAAGTGCAGCGTGTATCTCAAACTGTGTGTCTGTGTGTGTGTGTGTGTGTGTGTGTGTGTGTGCGCGGTCAGTCTGCAGACATGACCCTTTACTGATTGCTCATACACCAGATGGCACTCGCCGGCGCCGCTTGTATCAGGTGTTCATTCCAGTGCAGGTCACGCAATACTTCACTCACCTGCTCCAGCAACTGGATGAAGGGAGTGAAGTTTTTTTTTTACCTTCTTCAATCCCTCAACCCTTTTCACTTTCCCCCCCTTTCTTGAAAGAGATCTGGCTGACATTCACAGACACACAGCTCATCTGAAGAGAACTGTGGCCGCCACTCTGGGACTTTTACAGCTGGCCTGAGGGTCGCACTGGTCTGCACTGTGAACTGGTCAGCTTGACTAGCAATAATGCAGTCAAGCAGGAATGAGTTGTTGAACCCCAGGATGCATGCTGGAGGCACACATCTTACACTGGTCAGAGTGTTAAGCTGAGTCTGAGTGAGAGTGAGAGACCTAACCACTGAAGCCGCTAAGTGATGTGACCAGGTCAGTCAAAAGCAGAAGTGTGTATGTTTGACAATTTTGTAATACTTTCGATCTACTACTATTATCCTATAATCTATATTTAACTATTATCATTTAATTATCATATTATTTAAATTTTGAAAAGTGTAGGATACCCTTTTTCCAGTGAGTTTTTAACTGTTTTACTAGTTAACTGTTAACTAGTACCCTACACTAGAACAGCGCAGACTTCCAATCAAGGCCCATACTACACTCTTCTGACACCAAAATTAAACGTGTCCTTCCCTTGCTCCATGCTCCACGACACCATTAGGTTTTGTGAAAACCAGTTTCGTAGTTTTTGGTGATTCTGCTCACAGGCAAACAGACGAACACACAAAAGACAAAGACCTTTGGCAAAGAGAATGAGAGCTAGTTGACTTAGTCAACAGTCAAATTCCCAACTTGCATCCTTTTATCAACAAAGGTGATCGTGATATGTGAAAAGGTGAAGACCTGCAGCTCTTCTGCATCACACGCCAATAAATGCTGCTGAATAATCCCGGCTCAAACTGGGATTATCCTCTTTTTTCTTTCTTTCTCTTCCCACCAGCAGCAGCAGCAGTCAGAAAGCCTTGCTGTCCTTCTTCACATGCCAACATTGTAATTATCTGCTTGAAAAGAGAGCAGATCTACATTTAGCACCAACATTTTCTGTTGATTCTGGACACATTAATTAATTAAAGTGGAACTTGGAAGATAAAACATACATTTTAAATTGAGAAATAAATTACCAGCTATTTGCGCTGCCTAAGCCAGAACAAATTACCACTTTACTGCTTCACCTGCTGAAACTGCTTTGGGGAGCTTAAAAACAGCAATATTTCTCCCTGATGTTTGAGGATTTATCCAGTAGAAAACAACTTCTTTTTTTAAAGTAGTTTTTGTGGCATCGCACAAAACTCTGAATAAAAATGCTCGTGCTCATGTTCAGAGCCCATGCTTAGTACAAGGTCATCATCGCCAGTTTATCTCATCTATAATGCTGAAGGGCACAAGATGCTCCACTTTCCCCATTTTCTGCTTCGTGTCTTGCAAGGCTTCCAAAATCTGTCTCCGAAAGATGTTCCCGACAAAGGGCACAAACTCTGTTACTCATGACTAACTGTAGTGAGAGTGAATTATATATTCCAAAACTTCTGTTATAGTGATCGTAAAAAGTCATTCCTGGTTACTTCTACCCATTTAAATTTGCTTTACTAAATCCTTTCCATTTAACGCATACGGCTGTCGAGAGGCACAAGGGAGTTTTTTGTTCTTCTTCGGTAGAGAATCTCTCCAATTAACTGTCAGCTGAGAAAAAACGTGGAGTAAGATTCAATAATGAAAATGTCCAATTTGAATTTCAAGGCAGGATGACTGAATCTTGACTGCGTTTTTTTGTTGTTGTTGTTTACTCGTTCAGCGTTTAGCGAGCAGTGAGGTGAACTAAAATTTGTAGTATTGTTTGACTAATGGGCCAAACCGATGGTAACGCACCGCTTTAATGTGCAGGTATTAAAACAAAACACCTGGCCGGACTACAGAATGCAGGGGAGAGAAGGGCATGCAATAAATCATGGGCTAAGCAAAGATCTGTCTTCACAATTCAAAGCTGGAAAAAAAGCTAATTGCGCAGTGTAATGGCAATAGCAAAATCACACCATCCATTTTTATGTTGTTTCCCCGATAAACGTTGCTTTATTTCTGTTCTTCTCTCAGTGCCTGGGACAGGGGTTTCGTGGGGAAAAATAATGACCCAAGTTACAGCCCATAGGAACTGCATTATTACGTACCCAAAAAAACAACAACGAGAACAGCAGTGACCAAATAGCTATACTAATTTTTATTCAGGGGCAGGTATTACGACACAGCATAACCCATGGTTTTCTTAATTTAAGTCTGGAAGAATAAGAAAAACTCTCAACTCATAGCATCTGAGACCGATTAGAAAGACTTGTAATACCTGTACATTGTGTGTTGATGTAACAGTTGCTCCCATAAATGGTCAAACATCAGCTAGTGCAGTGTCGTGCCAATATTCCCCTGATGCAGCGCTGAATGTTTGCTCCTCTGAGTGTGTGTGGTGACATTCAGAGCAACATACAATGTCTCCCAGACTGCTGTTATTTATGGAGCAGAGCCGGGGAATTCCTTTTGAGGAACTTTGACGGTCTTCTCCCTACACACAGCGTGATCTTCAGAGGTTTCATGTCCATAGGTTTTTAGATGTTATATCTTTTTCTTGTCCTTCTTCTTCCGTCTGACAAACCAGTGTCATCAGTGTTCATTTTCAGATTCTGGGTCACAAGAGGCAATAACAAGCCAATTAGGAGCGATAAGCCACAACTTTAGAAACGTGGATTTTCCCGTTGAATACCCTGTAGTGTAAATTAGCCTTGAGAGGACATCTCTCTCTGCACTGTAAAGGGGCCAAGGTCAGAGTTCAACTCTGTTTCTGCAGCGTTTAATGTCCAGCCTTTGAGCCACTGGTCCATGGAGAGACTCCAGGAAGTCTGGAAAAAAACTGAAGCAACAGCAGTGCAACTCTCTGCCCTCTTTGGTGGTGTCAGCAAGTCTGTCCGAGTTTGACTTTGCTGCAGTCCACATGGACATTTGGCATGCTAAAACACCGGAGCAGGAAATGAACGCAACTCAGACAGACTGACAATGCTGAAAGACCTGCAGCACAACAACTCGCTCATACTGAACACAGCAACATACAGCGCTCTTCATAAAGATACCTACTATAGCGAGACTGTTGGTTTACACCCTCAGTTTGTCTATGATTAGAATATTTTAGTCAAGCTGCAAGAAGGCGGTGACAGCTCTTTTGTGTCGTGTTGAGTTTCCACTGAGCCCTACACTCACTTTCAAGTGTTTTAGTGGGAGAGTATGACGTACAGTACATGGAGACTATGTGACTGGCTGCCCAAGCAAATTCCTAGAGGCATTTCAGTGACTAGGTTTACAGGGATAGATGGTATACTGTAACAATAATACAATATTTATCTGAAAAAGACAATGCCTTGAGGTCATACTCTAAAGATTTTCCCAACTCATACCGATCTTCACGTGAAAGATCTGATATTGGTTCATACAATCTTGAGATCAATATTTTAATACAGACTCTATCCTCTGCATGAAATCGAATCAGCAGCTGGTGAGTCAGGATCAAATCAAATCAGTTCAGGACACCAGTGCAAATACCCAGCCCTGGTGAAAAAGCAATTATCAAATCATGGTTTGGAGTCTTCTGATGCACGAGGTGGGCACGTCTATGTCTTCAATCAGATTATAAACTGTATCATAAATAAGTAGACACATACAACGATCATCTCCGCAGGCCACTGTGAACCTGCACTACCACAGGTGACCTTTAAGGGACCCGAGAGGCAAAGGGTCCAAAACAGAAATACAGAGCCTGACCATCCACTTTAGTACTAATAGCCCCATTAATGGAGGCATCTCTTCCACGAGACAGAAGTAAATGGATGAATAAACCCAGAGAGCCATTGTGACTGACTTATGGTAGCATGTTCTCAGTTAACCTTGCGGAGAGTCCCTACATCATTTTTTGTGAGGATGCATAAATGAAGCTGTGTCACTCTCTTGACAGGACCAAGGCTCAACACTCAGTGAGACAAAGTCTTGTTAGTATGAAATCATGTCGGTGTTAAAATGAATTAACGCAGAGCCCTTGTTAAAGACTTTGGAGATATACCGTGTTCGTGGAACAACAGCATGTCATTATCTTGTTGTGTCAGATTGTTAATAAGAACAAAAGCTTCACCCTAAGCCATTCACAGATCCTGCACCGTGTGGAAGAGTCAGGAAGAGCTTGCTCTCAAACAGACTACATACGGTTGTACAGAAAGCGGGGCATACTCTTTCATGATGCCAACCTGCAGGGCCGGGGGAATGAGAGTCACAGCAGTCGAGTGAGCAGCGAGCCCAGCTCTCAGATCTCATAGGGTCCTCTGCGCTGCAGCTAGTACTGTATTCACATGCCTGCGCGTTATGCGACAGTCCCTGCTCCACGAGCTCTGTGGAGTCATGACAACCCACCATCCTGACTCTCGGACCACACAATGCTGACAATGCTGAACAGGCTCAGCTGATACTAATTGTGGATCAGGCTGCATGGCTGATAATGACTTTGTTAAAAGACCGTCCCCATCCTCTAATCTCGCCTCCAGCTCCTCCTCTCATTTTTGCCCTTTCGTCTCTGTGCCAGTGCTTCGATACTGCTCACACAATCACTATATCTTTGTCCTCATGCCCTCATTCAAATCTTAATCCTCATCATCACTGTGTTGCCTTTTCTCTTTGATTCTAGTTTGAATGCAATTTGACTCTCATCTTTCTCAAGGGCCTAATCTGCCACTCGACTCCCCGCGGCCGTTGTTTTTGTCCATTTCCCTCTCTCCCTCACTGCAGGAATCAGCCTGGATATTGGTGAATGAGCTCAGGCGAGGGCACAACAGTTTCTTCGTCACGTTGCCTCCCACAGTGGACCGACCACTGCAGCTCCCCGTCCAAGATACAACTGGTTTAAGCTATCTGGAAGCAAAAGAGGTTTCTTTTGGTGAAAATATGCTAATAATGTGCATGTTAAAGGGGCTACATACCACGAATGAGAGGTTTAACAGCTTTGGTGTGATCACTGCCCCTCTTGGCATCACCTCTGGTGAGCTGGCTCACTCACGGTAACTTGGAATTCAAAAAGTCTTCGGAACAATAAATTCACTTTTATTTTTACATCTCATCCTTCATAAACCAACATGACCTTTGATGACCTTTAATCCCGCAGACTGCAGGCCAATAAGAAACCTGATTAATGACAACGCTGTGTGGAGGATGTGCTGATAATTTGCAAGAAAAACAAGGACAAAGTAACAGGATGAAGAAAAGCGAAGCGTTATGATGTAAATCGACATCTAAAAATAGACTATACTGCACTGATGCAATTGGACAGAGTGATTTTAATAATTAAGTACATTAATCTGGATTATGTTGGCTAAAAAAAAAAGCAGCAGATGTGCTTTAATCAGTAGCCATCTTTGAATAACTGAAATTATCAGATGCATTCTTGTGCAACTAGCACTGATATTAATACTAAAGCTGTATTTAATACGATTTTATAATAATGACAGTGTTTTATCTGCACATCAGCACAGGCCAGACAGGCATCAGTATCAGTAGCTGTAGCATCAGGTTTGTTTGACGCCACATGCTGTATGTTGCATATCACTGCAATGGGACTCCATCATGACGAAAATGTACAGCGTTTTCATGTCATGACAGATTCACGGGAATGCAGGGGCAGCATCGACACAAATTTTCTTCCTCACACGTTGTAAACAAATTGTCGATTTAAGACTTTAAGTCAGTCAAACCACCTGGCAGCCCTTTATCATACATTCCTGCTTTTGAACGTCGGGTTTATGAATGCAGTGCGGGTCACACCATCACTCAAGATGGACGACGTGTTTGTTCAAACTGAGACAGAAAATGTCACTTCATACACGGGGAGAAAAATTGCCGTCGTAAAACACATTTTGCGATCAATCACAGACTAGAATATATCCCGTCTAACTATAGAGAGTGAATATAATATACATACAAAGCAGGGATTGTTATCTGATAGGCTCAATTGTCAGTGTACAGAAACACTACACCCCTTTATATCCCTAAATGCACTGGTTAGCTTATCAATATAGTGATGCTCTCTCAGTCATACAGGTGGGTTTTAAACCTTACTGAGCTGATCAGTATCTGTGTGTCACGATGCAGAATAATCAGTTTGATCACCGTATCAACTGTTTTCACTCATGCCTGCAGACAAATGACTTTTTTAGAAAAAAAACAAACTGAAAATGGTATCAGAATGCGCATACATTTTATTTATAGGCACCTTAGCGCAATAAAACCTGAATACGTTTGCTAATGTCTTGTTTATGTGGGAAAACACAATCCATCTGCTTAACAGCAGTTCAATTACTGTGGAGTTAGGACACAGGTTGAGAAAAAGTGACAAATGCCTTCCTCATTTATTTCTCCTTGCATCACTTTTTTTTTTTTTTTCAGCGCTGCACTCGGAGAAAACGATCACTCCTATCAAACTTTAGTTACCTTATCAACTCTGATAATCAGCTCCTGCTTGAGCCTTTGAAATAAACAGTACACGGCCCCACACACACAACAAGCCTTTTGACACAACACTGTCAGAACCTTTCCAAACTGATTACAAGTTTTATGCTCATTTTGATAACCTTTCTGGTGTGTTTGTGTGTGATAGGGAATAGTTTAAAAAAAAAAGGTACAGCAGAGACTAAAGGATTTTATAATAAAGACTTTTTCCTTTCCTAATTCCCAATCTTATTTATTCTTGATGTAAAGCACCTTTGAGTTTATGAAAATATAAATATTATTATGATTATTTTTGAAGTGTTGGAACCATTATAGTGCA
Source organism: Solea senegalensis (assembly GCF_019176455.1). NCBI lineage: Eukaryota > Metazoa > Chordata > Actinopteri > Pleuronectiformes > Soleidae > Solea > Solea senegalensis. The sequence goes on along the minus strand of NC_058035.1, from coordinate 9,678,357 downwards.
CCATACTGTTAGAATTATTACTAGACACTACACAAATTTTCAGTTAGCAATTCATCTTTGCAGTGAATACACACACAACACAATCACTGGATTACTCTGATATGGACGAAAACACACAGATGTAATGATTCTGAGTCAGGTTCTGGGGAAATAAAAGTGACCTATTTTCGATGCTGATTTCTTTCGCAATTGACAGAGCAATATTGTTCAGTGTAAGGCCATCTGACTGAGAGAGATGTGATTTTCGACACAAATTGCACTTCATGTCTTTCTCTCACACCTCACAGTTTTGAAATAAATGTTTGAAGCTTGGAATCCTGGTCGCAATAAAAGGAAACCTTGGAGGAAAAAAATGTTACATGACCCTATCAAAGAAGCTGTTAGTTCAGAAATGATAAATACAAAACAGAGGATATCAACAGCATCTCCAAACTTTGTGGCCACATCTGCAATTACGTCAAGTTGTGGACAACACACGGCACAACCTCTGTGTGACTTGACACCATAAAAGGAGAAGTGATAGAAATGTGTACATGCAGGGAGAACAGGAAAGGAAACTGCCTCACAACAATACCGTTTGAGAAGAGAAATTCTGCTTGAGCACAAAAAAAATGTCATTTAAACACAGCAACTGGTTTCACGTTCCCTTCATAAACACGCCAGCCTCCCAGAGCAAACAGAAGCCTCTCTTCTCATAAATTGGCCATTTCCCAATGCTCACCTCCATGGCAGCTTCCTGCACCGAAGAAGTGATTGTGGTTTAAACTACAGCCACATGTCAGAACTGTGACAATGTGTGATTGCTCAGATCGGTGTAGATTACTGACAAAAATCAAGCAACAAAAATGGGAGCAATACTGTATACACCGTGGACTGACCAACTGACTGGTTTTTTTTACTCGTCTCTGTCTCAGGAAGAGGAAAGATTATTTTGACATCCAAGAGTTACAACACCACGTCCCCTAACTTCCCTTAGACTAAATCTTAACCAGCTTCCATGACAATGTATGGTTTTACCAGTTTTGTCTTACCAATCTCAAAAAAGTAGCATGAACTCCATTTACTTCCAGTCAGGAGCCAACATCTTATTTCTTCCTCATTTAAAAATAAATGAAAAGTTAAAAAAGGAAAAGGAAATCTCTCTCTTCTCATGTATCAGTGTGACATTTGACAACATTTCCACATCGTCACAACTCCCTTCTGTAGAAGCTGAGTCACAGATGGGTCGAGAGGTCCATGCATGGACGACGACGCAGTATGTGTGTGTGTGTATGTGTATGTGTGTGTGTGTGTGTGTGTGTGTGTGTGTGTGTGTGTGTGTGTGTGTGTGTGTGTGTGTAGCTGTGACCCATCAGGCCTCGTGGGAAGCTGCAGCTAAACTGATGGATGCCAAAGAGCTACAGAGGGAGGAGGGAAAGGGGGAGAAGTAGGAGCCAAGTATCAGAGACAAGTGCCTGTACTGCAGCAATGCAGGGGCAAGGGAGAGAGAGATATCAATGAAATTAGAAAAAGACAAAAAGTGCAAAATGAAATCAATGCAGGGCACACATAGGGTTGCATAGACTTGTTCTAAACATATACCATCAGACTCTCTTTCAGAATCTCTGCTCGATGTCATTGCTTTGCTGATGTTTACTCTTGGTTATGAGAATAATATCCTCAACCTACGTAGCAGACAACAAGCCCTGGTGAAGCAAACACTCCCTGCTGAGCCTCCTATGTCTCCTCCCTCCCCTGCCCTCTGAACAAACAGCTCTCCCTCTGGAGGCTCTGTGGCAGGGAGTAGGACACTCGCAACTATCAACCGGCTGTTTCACCCTCATGTAAACAAGGTCTTGCTAGGACAACCCAACCATAGCTGGTGCTCTTAACTTACAAGCAGCGATAGTAATGTATACATTTCCTCCGTCCTGCTTCCCCAACCTTCCCCCAACGCTGTTCTGAGAGACTCGCTGCAGTGAAATGTAAACACAGTCCGAGGGGAAGCCTCTGCTCATTTTTCATTGTACAACCACCCCCCACCCTGTGCAAACGCACGCCTGGCCTTCTCCATTTCACGTAGCCCAATGACACATAAAGGCACATGCACGAACCCAATCAAATCACAAGGAACATACAATCGCTACGATGCACGGTACCGAACACATACACACATCCAGAAAGAAGAGGAGATGAGCTAATGCACGGCCTGCATTGGACTGCAGGCACTCAAGGAACAAATATCCTGTTCTCATCATAAAATTTTCATCCCTAGCAAGCTTGTTGGGTAGCCAAGCGCATTTCCCGGTGAAAAATATATACACACTTAACCTTGAGCTGATCTTTTTAACATAATGCATCTCTATTGGATTCTAGCTGGACTTTACTCACAAGAATACCAAGTGCAAAGACTTGTGGTTTGACAAACACAAGTTTGGGGGGATGAAGGACAAAGTGGCAGAGATGAGAAGTGAAGAACTGCCAGATCTCGTGACTGCTTGTTATGTTCCATCGGAAGGACACCAACGTGACACCATGTTCTGAGAATGTTGCGACTGCCCAGCGCTAATCTTCAAGACACACCATGTAGGCAAATTTCACAAGTACACGTAAAGACACGGACTGGTGGACCTTTCACTTTATATACGATGTCTTCCAATGCGTACCGGCGCTAAAAATAGCCGCAATCACCGAGCAGCTGTTCCAGAACACTCAGTCAAAATCACATGATCACGACCATGTCAGCTGCTGCTGTAAAGGCCAAAAATGGACTAAGAAAGCAATGCATTATTAAATCCTGGGATAAGAATGTTACTTGTAAAAGTACCACAACCTCCATCTGAGATTAGTACTAGCGCTGCAACTAACAATTATTTACACAATAGAATAATTTTAATTGTTTTAATTCATGGAAAAAAACAAACACTCAAACTGATTAATCGATTATCAAAATAGTTCAAAAATAATCAATGAATCGAATAATCGCTGCAGTCCTAGTGAGCTGGAAAACAACAGACACGACCTCAAGACTCTATTGCAACACAACACTGCAGGAAGACAGAATGAACCTCATTGTGATGTGATCCAAACACAGATGGCAACAGGGGATCAAAGTAATAACTGAGGGAGAAGTTAGTGAGGCTGTGATGTCACACGACTGAGCCCAGCAACAGACACACAAGTGACACAAATTCATCCTTAATTTGATCTGACATCAAATTTCCATCTGAAATCCCCCAGTACCCGACAAGTGAATCAAACGTCTGCCGGTCAAGTGGGTATATTATGATACTTTGTGAGAGTCAGACAGCTGCGTGGCTGTTTGCATACATCTTACACACCTGTGTTCATACAGCTGCTGTTAAATTTCACTGCTGCCTTTGTCAAGTGGTCAACTACAAGCCTCATGCAGGCCGTGTGGCTGCACTAACCTGATAGCATGTGTGCCGAAATGCAAAGCAAGACATTCCACGAGACGCAGTATGTTTCCATGCACAATTAAATATACAAGCACTAACTTATTGAATAGAGTGTGTCTGCCTGCTCTTGTTAGTATTAGACTCATCAGTCGCGGAAAAAAAAGGATAAGCCTGGACTTCACCATGTTTTCTTTCATGCTAGGGTGGGAACTGTGGAGAACCTGAGTGCAATGTAGCTTTTCCACTATGCAGTTGTAGCACAGCTCGGCATGTCACGGCTCGACTCTTCTCGTTGTTTTGCTTTTCCATTCGGGATAGCACCTGGTTTTTTTTTTAGTACCTGCTCTGGCGAGGTTCCAAGCGAGTGTAAATGTGATGTCAACAGACTAACGGACACGGATAGTGTGACACTGAGAGTGTTGAGCGCCAAGTGTGCCGTCCGACACAAGAATCAAACCGCACAACGCCGCGCTGTAGATCCGTTAAAAAGACTTAAAAATCCTGAAAACATTTAACAAGGAAATGTCTCAAATCTCAGAGGAGTCACAACCCGTTCAGCCGTATTTAGTTTAGTTTGTGTCGCGTATAAAACACCGTCACTGCATTTCCGCGCAGCCCACATTGAGGCGATACTACAGTAATGGAAAACCACCAAAACCGTGTTCGATCCGTGCCGTGTCGAGCCATGCTACAGCTGTATAGTGGAAAAGCACCACAAATTAACACACTAGTAGTAGTAATTTGATTTCCAAACGCATTACCTGGGTGTGTTGGTCCCACTTTGAGAAATTTGATTCAGTACAAGTGGACTAAAATGTTTAAAGGGAATTTAAAAAGTCTGGTTTTAGTCATCCTGACATCATGGAAACGTCCTGACAGACATGCTTCTCATAACTCATCTGTGCTGTAATGTAGAGTCTGTGGCACTGAGCATTATTTGTAGCTATAACGTTATTACACAACAACAGTTGTGGTGAAACGACTTCGATATTTGTTTTTGATACGTTTTCTTTCACGCCACAGGTTGGGTTTTATGATGTAACATTGCATTTGCAAAAAATATCTGCGTTTATAATACAAATACACATTTGTCAAAGTGTCAACACACAGGCTTTAATAAGGTTGAGCGGGGAACAGGTTTTCATATGGCAGTGCACACCGCTTCATGTAAACAGCACTAAATCAAGGCAGCAGCGGCCGTGGTGGGGAGGTTGCCATTGAACAGTGGGCTTCATGAATACATTTGAATAGATTTTGCCTTGTAATGGCTTTATCAGAATACTGCCCTCCAGTGACCTCATCAACCTTCAAAGGATTCTCTTGCATATTAATCACTGGTAAACTGACAATAATAGAAACAACACAGCAGTCCTGTTCAAAACAGGAAGTGGCAGAGGGATTATTAAGATTTGGATGACAGGTGGTTATTAGTCAACATCATTCCAAAAACGCATCTAGGAGGCCAACAGAAAATGTTGTGCGTTGAATATGTATTTTTTTTTTTTTGTCACTGATTTACTAAATAGGCACGTTATAAAATAACAAGGAATTAATTAATGGTTGTTCCTACAAGTGTTGGGTAAAGCTGGCAGGTTCTTAGATTACAATTCTGCAGGTACACCGACTGCCAACAATGGATTAGCCAATATCTGTTTGATAACTGCAACAATTTCAGATTATACATACACACATCTCACGTACAAACACAGAAATCAACATAGAAAATTCCTGTCAGATACACAAACACTAACCTGTGGAGACAGGGCAGTGGGAGGTTGGGTGAAGAGTGTGCACTGGGCTGCTGACCGTAGGCCATGTGCTCTCCTGACAGTCTGACGGGTGAAAGGAGCAGACAGTACGTCCTGCTGAGGAGGAGACACAAACAGAAAAAAATGTCAAGTTGGGCAACATCGTCTTTAGATCGAGTAGCAAACGTGAATTAATTGCATAAAATACTTTTTCTTCTGGCTTCTCTCTTTAGGGGACGCCACAGCAGATCCCTATGCAAAATTATAAACCTCACCATCAGGACCTAAACGGTCCCCATCAGGACCTACAGCACAACAACAACAAGCTCCAGACATGAAAGTGGTCATTGTGTTTTACGTTCTATTTGCATCCTCTGCACTGCCATGCAAACACGCCGTGTGGCCAGAGCTGTGCCTGTAGTGTGTGGATTCCCTGCGTGCTCTGGGGGCAACGAGTGAGGAAGCCTCAATTGCAGATGAAAGAGCTGCAGAAGCTCCACACCTAAACCAAGATTAGCTGTGAATTAGTTTTCCCCATTATCCACTACTGCACAAACTGATTGTTGATGGACTAAAATACTTTCACCTTTAAAGTCAGTGCAGGCACTCAGATGTTCTCTGCCTACCAGCACTGCGGAAAGATTAGATGGAGACAAAGTGGGATGGATAATTATAAACACTGTGTGTGCCTTGACTGTACACTTTGAACAACAACCTGAGTACCACGCTAACTATTCATATTGGCGCCAAGTATGTGGAGCTGTTTAGCCTCAGGGGGAATCTGAGCACAGACAATCTCACCGTACAAGATTTGTATTTACAAACCTACCGTCAGCAGTCTAAAGCATTGACTTTAGAGGTGAGGTGTGAACTATTATAAAACTATAAAACTATTCTCCTTTAAAAGCACATTTAAGAGTCAACGGTGACAAAGGAAAACAGTTATAGGGCTTTTCCACTATACAGTTGAAACTCTTAGCTTTGCTCTATTCTACTCTGTTTGTTGTCAGACGTAACGCATGTTTTCAGGACTTTTGAGTCTTTGACACTCTCTGACCAATCAGTGGCCGGCAGTCTGTTGACGTCACATGTTAGTACCAGGTACCAGGTTCTATCCCTAAAGGAAAAGCAAAAAACAAACCAAAAAAAGCGTGTCTGCTATAGACGTCAATTCAACCACTGTTGGCAGCCAATGAGTTTTAATAGTTAGGCGAGTTCAAACGTGTGTGTGTGATATGTAATGTAACCATTGCGACAATGACAGGAAAGAGAAGCAGCCACAGTGAGAGGATGATCTCACTGCACCTTGAAAGGTTCAGGAAGTCCTTTGTCCCCACAGCCATCAGGCTTTTTAACAGTGACCCAAACAATGGGCAGGTTGCAATAATCAGACCTGGTGCAATATTTGTTTATTCATCTGCTTTTTTTTTACTATTTATGTTTGTTTTATACTGGTTTTATACCTATCTATCAAGAGCAATGTGCATTTACCCCATGGAGGATGAATTAAGTATTTATCTATCTCTAATTAACTGAATACTTTCACATTTTATGCCCAGAGAAGATAGAACATGAAGCCACATGTAGTGTTTTAGTTAACTTAACTGGCAGGAGGAGCAAGAGACAACTGCTGCCTCTGTACAAAGGTGACCACATCCACCTACTAGAACTAAGTGAGTCATCGACATGTTAAAACCGGAATATGACGATGCCACATTGTTTTATAGAGGACAATGGACTGAACTACTTCATGGTTCAGTGCAGTCAGTGGTTTCCCAGCAACCTTCTGCCAGTATCATTGTGAGGTAGCAGTTTCATTGAGATTAAACTCTAAACGCCAACCCGTCTTTGTGTTTTTATCGGTAACGATAAATGAAGACATGCTGCATCTTATATTGTGCTAAATGCATACCTAACCTATTGAGTGAGCACACTTACAGTATGACAACTGTTGTGACAACCTGTAAAAGGTCTAGTGCCTAACATTCAGGGGAGTTTATTGGCATAAATTGAATATACTACCCATAAGTAAGTTTGTATAGTGTATAAAGGTTTTAAAATAAAAATAAGTTGGTTTTCATAGCCTTATAATGACCTTTTAATGTGTACTCGACGCAAGGGCCTTGCTTGACGGAGGCCGTTATCGTTCACATCCGCGTTTCTACATCAGCCTGAATGGAAGCTTCCGAAAGAACATGCTTTCTGTGCAAATGAAGGAGGACAATATTCTTTCTCGTGTGCGTAAGTCACTGCAGTTCCTCGACATGCTTGGAAAAGGGAAGGGTTAGGGGAGGACTCCTCAGTTTGTTATAATCTGCAGTCATTAGCTGTCACTAATTCTTACACACTGGGCCTTCAAATATAACATATTCAAACATTTCAGAGTCACCAGTTCAGCACATCTGTGTTTTCAGACCCATGTGGGCATGAAGAGATTCACACGCACACACACAATTCAACACAGTGACACAACAGATCTAACCACCACTGAGCCACCGCACTGCCGCGGAATGTAGGCTTTACATTAATTAATCAATACCAATAAACACAACAGTCCATAATAAGAAGGCCAGCATGAGAAGCTGTAATTCTTTAGCGATTCTGCCGTGTATTTCCTGCTATCAGGATTCTAATCAATGAAGAGGTGTCAGCTTACCTTTTCCTCAACATGTTACACACACAATTACCTTTCATTTAACGATTTTCAGCTTTGGTTCCTCACATCACAAGCAAAGATGTGGCTTGGATTATGCCAATTTGAGTTGTTGCCAGTAGAAACACTTGTTGATAAATGTAGAATGTTTACTTTTCAGTATGCACACCTGCAGGCACTGGGGACCAAAAAGGCTCATGGGTTAGCTATGGTGCAGAGCCGCAATTATAACCAGTACTTCTACTATGTTTCTACAAATGCAAACGCACAGAAAGGGACCACGAAGGACAGTTACTGAAAGAGAAGTACAATTTGCAGACTTATTCCGACATTGTCTTTGTCTGTCAACAAACTGGACCCCTTGTGGTTATACAATTTCAGCAGCTGGACACTCGTAGTTCTACAAAAGAATGAGCAATGAACGTCTGGAAGTCTTTCAGACACTTTCAGATAAGCAATGGACCTTGGCACTCACATAATATGTTGCTTGCTTCTTATCAATGACAAGTCAGACATGCATGGACACATGAGGGCTCTGTCTGTGTTCAAGACTCCACCAAGTACAAAGCGTGCCAATGAACGACCAAGAGGATCTGAATCCTGTGATCTGTTACTGTGGAGGAGGAACAGCATGCATGGAATTGTTGACAGTGTGAAGTGGGATATTTACTGAAGCTAAGCCAAGTAACCGGACTGACTCATTGTCATTCTGACAATGAATTCAAGCCGCAGGAAAACAGTTACAGAAAATGTTATTATGGGTCAATAAACAGTGGGTTTCATTATTTTGGGGGGACAAACGTGAACTATAGGGTTTACAAAAACAATACACACATACTGATATCTACTAATATATCAGTTCTACAGTAGAATACTAACCAAAAATAGACTCGTGAAGCAATGAAGTGTCCTCTGTTTGAGTGGGGACAGGTGAGCTCAGCCTTTACCCTCCAGACACACACAGTGTGGTGTCATTTAAAATTTGCGCCACCTTATTTGTTTCTTAAGGACGTGGCTGTGACCTCTTTGCTGCACCAGGCCTGAGGTCCACCGAGGGGAGGATCCTTCAAGGAAAAGACAGCTGCTGTCTGTAGATACTACAGTACTGGAGGACGACGATACAGAACACACACACACACACACACAAAGTTAGCTACTTTATTATCCTGATACAATGGTTAAGTATCTGGTTAAGCTGGTTAAGTCCCTACTAAAAACACCCTTTTCTGTTGGTTTAAACACAAAATGCAACAAAGAGGTGATAAGATGTGTTTGCTGCCAATGCAAGAGCAGCTGTAAGTACATCTTCAAGCGTTCACTGCAGCCTAGAGTGAGACATGTAATTCTGAATAGCTTATATCAGAGCTGGGGGATGAAGTGGTAGCAACTATTAGCTCCATAGTCTACAGTATAAAGTATACAGTACAGCAATATTGTGAGAGCATTAACCAGTGTTAGAGGACACACTGCTGCCATTGTCAGCATGTCTGAGATATTAAAGGGTGTAAAATTAGTAAACCTTTAATTAATTAAACCTTTTCAGTGACCAACATAAGAATAATCATTTTTGTTACTGTGTGATATAAAACTAAGAGATTCAGACGGAGAGAGGAAATGTAGCAGATAAAAGCCTCCATTTTTACTTTAAAACCTTCTCCTGACGATGGTTTTTACAGTAACACTGATTTGAAATGTGCACAGCTGCTTCAGAATAGACTGAATGGCTTTGTTCTTCCAAGATGATATTGCGTGCATCAAAGGTTCAGCCACGTTGTGTGTGACACATTCGGGGCACTCACAGAAAAGTGTTTCATATTCCTCATCACAGCGAGAAAATAAATAACCACTGGCTTGTCATGTATTGATTTACCGGCTGACTTATAGCAGGGTGTACTATGAGCTCACTGCTGCTCTCAGACCAACCGACTCAGATCACAGACACATCGAAACCGTGCCTGGTGCACAGCTTGCAGTATTATCAGGTAAATCCAATCACACCAGCACTTCATCTACCGTGCGCCATGTGTCGGTACTCTGCTGTGTTTGCCCCCCCGAGTGTACACTGGATTGTTTTACATTAACTCTAAGCCAGACACCAGCATTCTGTCACCTCTGCACATTTGTGATGCCTGGACTGACACGATCCTCAGCTTTAATTACTGGAAACGACTCATCAGCAAAAACGCCAGAGGACTCAGATGTCTCTTTATGCAAGATATCTCACAGCATAGATTGGCTAATGTTTTATCTTAGATGTCACAGATGCTAAGTTAAGTGGACCGCTGTGGAAGATTGTGCAACTGAATAGGCCTGTGGGTGTGCTCTACAACGGTGGCATCAGACTGTGTGTTTTCAGCACATCCACTCATGAGCTTATTATCCCCAACTTGATTATGAAAACAGTTCCCCACACCGAAACATTAATGTAATGTCTAGTTAGTGGAGGCTATTCTTGACAAGTTTGCTGATCACAGTAGGGTAAAAGTCCAACAAATAAACACAGACTCAAGTCTTCATACCTGATAGACCAAGAGAGAGGCAATATCACACACCTCATAACCTGCACAATAAATGACTAGGAGTTCAATAATCCAAAGATAAAACCTGCTTTATCAGGAGTGTAAGTACAACAGAAATCACCATGTGCATAAGCCAAGAAAACAAGACAAATTCAAAATGCCTTCCTCATATCATATTTTAAAGTTGACAGCTAAATCATCTTGAACAGAAAAGTGGTCCATTATACCTATAGCATACATACAGTGTTAGTAATAATGAAAATAAAATAAATAAAACTATCACCTCAGGTCACATCCATATAAATGAGTTTTTATCTGAAAACCATTTACAGATAATAAAAAACAAAACAAAAAAAAAAAACAATCTGCATCCAGACAATCATTTCAGTTCCATATCTGTATCGGTACTAACACACCTGAAAGCATATATCATGTAAGCAGTTCAGGTACACTGAGCAGGTGCATTCTGGTGTAAACAGGAAGACGACTCTCCTCTGTAGTTGTTTACTTGGCTTTAGAAAGTATCCCCAACGACCACAGTGAAAAATAAAGCAAGGATTCCTGTTTGCAAACTAGCGACAAGGTGAAACCACAGACTGCATGTGCCTCCCTTAGGTCAATCCTGAAGTTACAATGAATATCTACCATGGGGTGACTCAGCTGGTTGCAAAAAGAACTCTGTTTGAATGGAAGTCCATGGGAAAATGATGTGAAAGTGATGAAGTATGACAGATATGAGTGGACACCAGACAGCTGGTGTCATCCAATAGGAGACTAGTTGCCAGTGTCAACATGGCCCCGTCCAAATTGTGAATCTCAGACCTTCAAAATGGGAGTTTGGATTCTTATTGTTCACGACGTGACCAGCTCTCACCAATTAGGTGAAACTGAATGAAAAGAACCAGTCAGGAAGCAAACGTGGGTAACGTCATTGTTTTCAAAGGTCTCCGTTTCTGCCCATCTAGCCTTGTGTTGTGTGGATGCAGCACAGAGTAAGAGAAGTGTCATGACAGAGGTGCCCAGTGGATTGGGAAGCCGCTGAGTAATAATTGCAGACAAATGAATGGGAAATGCTATCTCGTAGCATTTGAGCGATTGAACTACAACAGCAGATGGTAAATGGAGGGCATCCTGCAGAGAATGAGGAGCAGGCGTACGTCACATCATCTTGTCCTCACATACTGGATGTTCAAACGTACAAGCTATTTAATATTGCATGTCCCTATCGAGTCCATTGTCTACATTCTCTCTGTGCACTTTATGTGAGGTGCCGTTGTCCATGGGGACCGCAAAACTATGGGAGCTGCAGAATGGCACCTTCTGAAGGATTGAAGGGTTCTGCACCAAAGTCAGTGAGCGACACTTAAAACTTCAGTTATTCACATTATGATCTGGCCATTTCTCCCAATCCCCTTATCTTCCCCTCTCAGCTCTTCTTCCTGCCTTGCTCCATCACCCTCTCTGTATTTCCCTTCTGTAAGGAAGGCAGTGAGGGGTAAGAGAAAGAAAACACAGGGAAGCTGCAGGCATTCACTGACCAAGAGAATGGATGATGTGTAAAATGAAATTTCCAACACATTAGGCACATTCGAGTACTCAGTGGGGGGTGGACGGCTGCTGCCTAATGATAATCATCTATTGTTAAGAAGAAGAAGTGATCTAATTGAAGGGGAAGACCCAAAAATATAGAATCTCGTACAGTGAGAGAATAACCCATTCAGGTAGAGGTGGCATGAAGGATTCACACTAATCACATCATAGACCAAGTCACATTCCCAGTGAACCCAACTATCAGCTTCCTTTTGAGGACAAGTCTTCATTGTATTGTGTGTGTGTACGTGTGGTTTGCTGCAGGGCTGGACAAAGAAATTACATGAGCCATGCAGCCAAGCAGTGACAAACCAATTTAAGGCAGACAAAGCGAGGGAGGGTTGCATGGTCAGTTTCTGCCGTGATCATTAATCACCTGGGAAAAGGTGGACACCCACCCATACACAAATGTGACGCAAACTGGCACTATACTATACTATTTATTGTTTGCTCATGTGGGATGCACACAAATCGGGTCATGAAGGAGGCGAGAGCAGAGAGTGGGGTTGACAGCTTAGCATCTGCTGCTGCAGCAAAGAGGAATGGGTGGGCTGAGAACCGCCTTCATTTATAATGGAATACAGCAACAATGCAGCTTCATCCCCAGGTGTCTCAGGGACTGCAAGAGCCAGGATATGGCCCAAAAAGAATTTAAGCCCTACATTCACCACACAGCTATTTTTCTGATTTATTGCCCCAGGTGTTACTCAAATAAAGGTTAGCAGGGCAGAAAAACCAACACCATAACAGCGCTGGTATTGTTGGTAATCAGGAATGCACCGGGATGTCACAACAAATGCTTCTGACTTTATTGCACATTGAAAGCCATTGCTGTAAACAAGCATGAATTGAACATGAAGAAGGAAAGAAGGAAAGAAGGAAAGAAGGATAAAATTGATACTGAGGGTAATGGGTGCACAAAATTTTGTTAGGAATGTCCCTTTTGCTTTGCGTCATACAAAAGACAGACACCCTCCGAGGAGACGGAGATGATGATCAGCAGCACCATGGAGAGTAGGAGCGTGGGTGTGTGGGAGAGGAAACTCAAGCATGTGAGAGAAAGAGAGAGTGAACACGCGTCAGAGAAGAGATGAAAGACTTGGCCTCTGCATGAGTGCGATGACTACAAAGCAATCATTCTTTGCATCAGTGAATAGTAAGGACCATTTACTGGCAAAAAGTTACATGAATAGCCATAATAATTTAGTATGCCACAGCTAAATGCTGCTGTTATTCTGTAAAATGTGGCTTACAATCAGTACGGGCAGATTCCCAAACTAAGCAACGCATTACTTGGGCCAAAACAAATGAGCGGAGGTCTTGAATCGCGCATATTATGCACAGAAAAATACATGTTGACATTTAAATGAACTTGAAAATACAAACACATAATGTACCTCAATTCTTCAAGGATATTGCCAGATTGTATATTGATACCTGCGAGGATAAATAAAAGGAAAATGATGAAAGAAAGGAAAAGCTCTGGCAGAAAAATATCATGTTGAATTCTGGAGTTCGCTGTAGTCAACTAAAATTGGTTATTGGGTTTTGGTTAAGCTGAAGCTATCTCATCCAAGAGGCTTCTTCAGTTCTGACTAAGTGGTGGACAAATCCAGGTATTTTGTCTCTGTGCGTTGGATACCCGTCTTGAGAGTCGTTATGTTAAACAAAGCCGGTCGGCCACTTCTGACCCAGTTTCAGGTTGTTAGTTTCACCTGAGTCAAGATGTGAAAGAGGGCTGTTATGGTCACCTGAGGGACGTGGTACATTTCCACGCACAGTTAAGTCGCTCCACTACACCATTCAGTTTGACTACTGTCCTTGTCCCAGTATACAAGCACTAGTGGGGAATCGATTTATTGAATGAAGTGTGTCCACCTTCGCTAAGCTATGGGGGCAAAACACCCCGTTCAGCTTGTTAGGATTAGGCCATCTCTGGTTTCATTTGCATGCATGTCAAGCTCCATTCATTCCTCTCCCGACCATCCAGGAACTAAGCTGACAGAGCACAGCACTGAGGCCACTTCCTCTGATAGGTGGTGGTTTCTTCTTTCACTCCCTTGTTTAATGTTGGAGATTTTTAAGTCTATTTAACTGATCTACAGTTCGGTTGGATTCTTGTGTCGGACTCTTCTAATGATGACACTCTCTGCCAAACAGTGGTCCGGCAGTCTGTGACATTTCAGTTTCAACTCAGCTCGCTTGGGATCAGGTACCAAAAAAAGCACCACGGTCTACTGCTGAAGAAATATGGGTACATGGATGATGGGTGTCTGCACACAGTGTCTCTTCAGGTTGAAGTCCGAGGGAAAAAACAAAACAAAAAATGTATTCAAATTCTGTCTGTAGACCAGCATTACATTCACAGTGCAGCTCAGCAGTGACTACAAGTTAAGCCTGTAGTGTAACTCTAGCCAACCGCATCAATCAAAGTTTTATGGGCCTGTCATTTGTCTGTTGAAATGGAATCTTGCAAAGAATAGAGTTAGCCGTTTTGTCTAAGGATGACTTTCTATGTGCATGACACTGCCACTGTATATTACAGGTACATGTGTTGGTCAGCAACACCATTTCCATATACAATATTTCTCTGCTTGTCCTCTAACATACAATACTCCCTTCTTTTTTTAAGGATTTAAACATTTTCACTAATGTCGAGTTATATACATCGACATCTTGCAGTGGACAGTGTGCATTAAGTTTGAATCATTGTTGGAAATGTTAAGGATAATCTAAACAAATTGGCAAAATGTGTAACATAAGCCCAGATTTTAGTTATTTCATAATAGACTAAATATTTAAATAGAATAGATGTTGTGAACATCACTAACATATTGGGGTATATTTTATTTCCTGAAGATTCTCATACTTTAGTGTTTTAATCATTTTGAAATATCGACAGACATGAATGCCTCATGGAGGAAAATGAGGCACTGGTTACAAAGCAGCAAGGATAAAAAAAGATTTAGCCACCAATGGATAACTGTAAAAGATTGGAAGGTGCTTATTCTTATGCTTAACAGGATGAACTTCAAATCTCATTGACATCTCTTCCTGTGTAGGGATTCAAAATAACATCTACCCCCGCTGCCTAACAGAATGCACATCTTTTGATGTGCAAGGAGTTGTCAGATTTCACAGGATTAGGACAGAGTGAGTTAAGCCAAAATGACAATAAGGAAACAGACGGCAGCAATTTGACTATTATGCTATTTTTTTTTGAAAACATGTACAAAAAAAAAAAGCAAAGGCAAAGATAAAACTGCCTGTTCGTTGTAGCGTAACATTTATTCTGTAGAGCTGGCTGAATGGAATGAGGTAAATAGTGCACAACAGTACAGTAGGCGTTTATTAAGTGTATGTTTACACAAAGAAATGTCCTGCTATAGAGCTACAGACGTCACGTGACTCAGTTTCAATGAACCGGCCGTGTTGGTAGCCTAAGATGCAGCAAAAATGAACCGGAGCGGTGCTGGATTGAACCTGTTCACTGCACCCTTTAAATCCATTTAAAGCAAGAGAGGACATTATTCTGGACCTGCAGGACCCTGACATCTTCAACTTCCTGATTAACTTCCATTCATCATACCCAAGAGAGTCACTGAAAGTTTACAAGAGCCGGGAGGGGAACAGATGGTCATAATCTGGCTTTGTGACAAACATTCAACTCTGGAGGAGTCTACCAACAACATGTAAATAATTGCTGTGTTGGTGTTGCTATGCAGACTCGTTCTTGGTAAATCTAGTCCATGTTTTAACAAGAGCTAACCATGAAATCTGTTGCTTCTAGGTTCCTGTGGCTCCGTCTTCTTCTGCTCTCTGCGATGTTTGATAGCAGTGATTTACCTCTGCTGTCTCTCTAGATCTAAAGTGTTCTCCCGTCAGCCATTCCCCGACTGTTTTGGCATCCCGGGACACAACAGCTATCTGCCATTTTTCAATTTTTATGATGAAAACAGCCAAAAAGAGACTGGGTTGTCTGACATGTTGTCTGATTTATGTGTTGTCTAGTATATACATCCATAGTGTCCTTTCCTGCCAGAGAACATTACCTTGGTTATGTGACGTCAGCTACCGGAGCGCTATTCACTGCAAAATGTGCCAGGTGGGATGTACTGAATGTGAACTGGGTATATTGGTTGCATCAGAGGCTATAGGGACAAAGGGTGCATTTAAGTTAAGATTAGATTATAAAATGTATAAAGAAGCTATTTTTGCATAACAAGGGGCAACGTAATGGCTAACCATCAATTCTTTGTTGGAAAATGAACATTTTCAGTGTGCAAAGCGTTACCAAGGCACACCAAGACCATTAGCACTTTTGAAACTGTGACACTTTATTTACCTTTGTCTCCTCACTTTAACAACTTAAGAGTGGCTCAGTCATCTTCCAACCAGAAGGTTGGGGTTTGAACCCCAGCTCCACTAGTCTACAGGCCGAGACACTGAACCACAAGTTGCTCCTTGGTGGCCATGTCGTCAGGGTGTGAATGACGTTGAGTGACAAGTGCTGCACATAAATGCACCGTATCAATGTGCGAGAGACAAAACTGTAGTGTTGAGCACTTTTAGTGGTCATCAAGGCTAGAAATGCTTTCCTTAAGAAAAGCCAGTTTGGCAGCAGGTTTGGCTGAATGAGGAATAACTCACGAACCTTTCTCTGACAAGCAGATAATTGTTTTCTCCCTGGACTGTATATAAAAGGGAAGGTTTATGGGGCTAATTTGCAGATAGCCAACACAGCAGGATAACACAGTCAAAGACACACAAATACCAGGATACCAGGTTTTTCCATATGCACAGTAAAACAGCACTTTTTATTCTGAGGCCGCAGGTATGTCAAACAGCTGTGCCCACTCCGAGTTCAACACCTTGGGGGAAACATTTTAAATATTACGCACACAAGAAAACAGCAGAAAGTGACACAAAATGGACATGTGGCTGCTTTAAAATACCTTTAGAGCAACATAAAGGATAAAAACACACAAACACTTAGGCGGACACAATTTCATGTCTTTTGTGGTCTGCCAGCAGGTCAGGAGACACCAATAAATGCTGCTTTACACTACAGTTTTGCTATTCACCCACTCACTCATACATTCATACAGTGTACAAATGGGCAGCACATTCTCTATCACACATCTTTATGTTTGAGGTGTTGCTCGACACAAGATATTCTGCACAGTGGAAGAAGTAGTGTTGCATCTGCGTGCTCTGCATGTCTGTGTGTAGCCAAGTGGCATAAGCCTGACACAACACAATAACAAAAGTGATTAATTGTTATATTCCAAGCAGAATATAGATGTTGTATAAAGTGTCTGACATGGATACTGAGCAGAGAAGAAAAAGCTTGCTCAACTTTTCTAAAAGGAAGAAAATACTGTCCTGACAACATTTTATGGAATGTAAACACATAGTTCCCCTTAAGTAGACCAAAATCAAGTCCTGCACAATGGCCCGTTGCTCACAAAGCCCAAGCCCAACGAACACCATCTCCATGGAAATGCATTCGCCAACAAAGTCTCCTCGTCACCACTCTCCACTATTTATAGAAGGGTGGAGAGTTAGCAAGCTGGCATTCAGTGATGCTCATCCTTTGCTCATCACAGTGAGAATGGAAATGTCTAGTATCTTCACCTCTCCATGCTGCCTTTATTTTTACTCACAGCTTAATTTCAAACAGCTCGCTCACAATCCCTCAGCTGAAAGCAGGATTTAAGTGTGTGAAGTTACAAGAAGCTGCGTGTCTGTCAAACTCCAGGTTGCACACGCACACATGCCAGATAGAGGGTGAAGTGGGGTCATTCCAAACCTTCTGGGGCAGAAGCTCGTGGGACTCTGCCGGGACTCTGCTGCCTTTTTGACATCTACGTGTGAAGAGGAGACAACCACAGGCATTTTGGAGGTCAAAAGATTCTTCCTCAATGTCAACTATAAAGGAACCGTGTGCATGCACAATCACATCCACACAAATAAATCAATAGAGAAGGATGTTTCTAATTCCCTGCACGGGTCCGTCATACAACAAAGAGCTGGATGAGTGAAGCTATCTGATGAACAGAAAGACCTCCACCACCACACTGGACATCAGTCGTGGGATCAACGCTGTCAAAGGAAAAAGTCCTCCACAACTTGCCAATTAGCATTAGTCTCCAATTTTCAGTGTCTCAACTGCAGCTGCTCCATAAAACTGAGCTTTGACAAACAGCACGGCATTAACTCAATGACCGAGAACAATTACAGCTGTCAGATTTCATTAGCAAATGCACTCAGTCTTAGTGTGTCACCATCATCTAATTGCTGTGTAGGGCTGAAACCATTACTCGATTGATGCAATTATTAATTGATTACTAAATTAATCGTCAACTATTTTGATAATTGATAAACGAGCGTTTTTTAAATATTTCAAAATAAGCTTCTTAAATGTGAGTATTTTCTGGTTTCTTTGCTCCGTAACTGAATAAATCATTAAAACTGAACCATTTTGGTTAGTGGACAAACAAAAATTTCCAGATTTGTGAAACACTATCAACATTCTCTGACATTTTATGGACCAAATGATTAATCGATTAATCGAGAAAAAGATCAATCCATTACGAAAATAATCGTCAGCTGCTGCCCTAGTGCTGTGGTTGTTGCTCCTGAATATTCCTTCTTAAAATGATGATCCGATGCCGACACAAGTCAAAGTTAAGTGCTCTTTTAAGCCAGAAAACAAAAGAAAATTGAAATATTTTGTGTCCTGGAATCACATCAGAGACCTCATCAACAATGGTTTAAAGCAGCAGAGCTATTTACATAAGCAATTTATTTACCTCCCTGCTTCCTGGAGGTGCCTTTGAGCAAAAGTGAGATTGTACTGTATCACTCACACATTGTCCCCTCTAAATCCTCACTGACACAAATACAGGAAGACGGAACGCTACTCATATACGCCGGGAAAATGCTTTGCTTTCATGACGCACAGGTGTTTTGTGACATACAGGGCATCTAAAATTAAGCCGCACATTGTATGTCAGTCACTGGAAGACCGACATCAGGTTAACTGATGTGCACAGTAATACAACATTAACTCTAGAGGTCAACCGAAATGGGTTTTTCTAGGACCAATGACTGTGCTATTATTAAGAAATCCGTGCAGCTCACGGCCAATATAAGACGCGGTTTGTTTTCGTCGATAGGTTAGGCCAGTTTTGTTTTTTCCCCGTCATCTAATAAAATATAACAGTTTAATAATAGCAATTATAACAATAAATCTAAATTTTCTTTTGAATTCTCTCCTTAGGAGTCGCCACAGCAGATCATCTGCCACCATCTTGCCTTATCCCTTGTGTCCTCTCTCGATACAAAAGACTTAAATTGATCCCCTTAAATACTTAACAACACTTATCGTCTGTCTCTCCAATCTGTTTTGGTGCCTGCACTGCAGTTTTTTAAATAAAATGATGTATAAATGTAATATTACATACATGAATTTATTATAAATTTAAGAGAAGTTTAAGAGAACAGAATCTTCTGCGTTTTTCAATTCTCGCCATTTGAAAAAATCTGATGTTTACTTGTGTGTGGCTCCTCACTCGGTCAGACAGACATTTCATCTTGCTCGCTTCCATCCGTTAACAGTTTGCTCTGCTTCTTTTTCGCCAGTTATGCCATATCTGTACCTGGCTAGGGGATGTGTGTGTGTGTGTGTGTAGTTAAGTCAAGCAATTCGTGTTTCCAGACCTCCTGATTCTGAGGATGGGGTCAGCAGCCCTGATCTTGCAAGGCTGGTTTTCCGCTCACAGACAGTATAGGGAGGGGTGGAGACAGCCAATCTCCCCCGCAAACAAGCCACCAAAATGACATTGAAGCGGTTCAAATCGAGTAAAAATCTTTAAAACCACTTTAAAACCAAGACACGATAATTTGATAATAGCAAAAGGAAGGCTACAACCAACACGTCTGTCATACCACATGTACGACCCGTAACACAAGGCCAATCACCCCCCGCTCTGCTCTCTGTAACCGACATGCTTATTCTGTGTGTGTCTCCAGCCATTGATCCACTTGCACTGATACAGGACTTAATTAAAAGAAACAAGACTCAAAGCTCAGACCTCTGATTCATTTGAAACTGGCAATTAAGTAGTCAGGAGAGAGGCGGGAGTCCTACCAACAGGAAAATTACAAATTAGCTGCAAGAATGTTGCATGGTAGCAAATACACATACTCAAATTATATTTAAAAATATGAGCTTGACTTGTTCGGGGCTTGTTTGGCTCATCTCTCTGGTCCAGTTAATCATTGCAAATAAGACAATGGGACTTAAGGGCTATGAGTTGATTGCTGGGCAAAAGTGTGCATCCTTGTTTTCACCATGGTGAATCCCCAGCCTCGGTTTGTGTCAACCACAGCGCTGCTACAATCTAGGTAATTACAGTGCAAACCAACTGGGCACCAGGCCGGACAGACAGTCTTGCTTTCTGAGGCTCACTGACTCCCTGAACGTGCTCAGAGCCTGATCAATCTCAGTTAAGGTTCAGTTCTGGATGTGTAATGATGCAGCCAGAGGCATCATTCAGAAAACACTGACAGCTCCATTTCAGAAGGCTGATATTGGAAAAGTGAAAGGGAACAAAACAGAAATGGTGAACTTTTATGAGTCAGCAGCATAAATGGGCCTTGAAGCTTCTGGATAATAACAATTCTGATGTACGCATGGTTTGTGGGTGTCAGACATCCTGTTCTCCTGTCGGCATTTCTCTGATCAGCTGCCAGGCAACAGCTTCCTTCAATGTGTCATTGTTAGGACCACTACATCTTAAAAGTCAGCTTCCTCCACTTCAACTGACATCACCATATAGTAAATGCAACTCTGGGGAGTGCCAGGCACTAAATACTGTATGTGGATATGACAATAGAAAAAAAAGTCGGACTCAAGCTAGCCTGGGTGCTCTGTGCACACGCCATAGTTCCCACCGCCAGCTTGAACCCAGAAAATAATAGAAGACAGTACACGGAGGAACAACAAGGACACCGACATGCCAACAACTAGCTGCAAGCTAAACAGGAAACCACCTGATATTATAGAAGACATAAGGGGCTGACAAACTTCATTCAATAATTAAATTCCCCAACAGTGCTTCTATACTGGGACAAGGACAGTCGTCCAACTTAATGGCATAAATGTGCATGGAAATCTACTGTCTGGCACCAAACCACCATGGAGCTACACTTTCTCTCTACACTAGCCATAATAACCTCCACACAAGGGGGATGACACAGCCCTCAAAACATACTGTTTAACCATGACCAGCAAAGCCGTTTCCCTGGTAACTAAACACCACAGTGTTTCACTAGTACTCACACTAACTCTTAAATGGATGCAGATTTCCCTCCAGCAGAGCAGAGTCCTCATCTTTCCTCTGTAGGTCAACTGGCTTTGTCAGAAGTGACTAGACCAATTTCTTAAATCACCATGACAAAAAAAAGTGTAACGAAGTCGAAAATGTCACGCTCTCTTGCCATTAACCCTGTGCACTGATCCAGCACGAACAAAGGAACTAGTCGGGAGCTTGTGTGTGGGGTTATTCCGCTGATTAAAGTGCTATTGACTGGGTTTAAGTTTGAAGGGGCCCCAATTTGGAAAGTCATTTGTACATATTATTCATCTTTCTACGCTTCTCTCCAATATCTGCATCCAATTGTGATGTTCTCTCTTGGTTAAACTGTGACCTAATGGAGCAGAATTTTGTCCTTGAAACTCCTACTGAGTTTCTAAGTGACTTGTATGCCTGCATAAATCATTTACAGAGTAATTATACTTAAAACAGTTGTTAGGGATCCTAAATGCTCCTGTTTCACATACCTTGGTGATCTTTTTGCAGAGAGCTACCCAGTGACATTGGTTTGACACTAATTGAGCACAAATTTGCCACAAACAGGGAAATGATATAACTCCAATTTCGGGGCAAAAGTTTGAACAGTAGACATTTGCAGTAATCCTTTCAGCTCTGCTGGCAGTGACATGGGAACACTAACAAGAAGCTGCTTTGCTCACCCAATTTCTCTCCAGCGAAAGGGGTGAGCCTGAGGTCGAGGGAATCCTCACATCACAAATCCTAGCATTGCTGTGAACGACTTTCCAGCCACTACTTTGCCCATTTGGAAAACAGGACTCCTTTGAACATAGTAAGTTACACTTCTAATTAGCAGTTGCTGCCTTTGACTGCTACACCAGTTTCTTCTCTCCCCCTCTTCTCCCTCCCTTTCACTGCACAATTGGGATTGATGGAACTGTCAGATTCAACACACTACTTTGTTTTCAATGCAATAAAGCAGCACCAAGTAGACAAGTGAGAGTATTTTTGGGACATGGGACAGTTTGGCACGGGAATTTACAGCTGTGTCATATCCACTTGAGTTTCCCTAGACATGTATATCTGTAGCTCAGAGATATTTTAATGACAGGATTACATCTAAATAAAAGGGGCTTTTATACACACACATATTGTAGGTTCTATTAAAACCAAACAAGGTGGAATCAGCAAGGATAATAAATGTCTAATAAATATGTGTGAGGAGTAGGAATGAAGTGATTCAACAAATACATAATTCAGCTCAGACCAGGGTTCAGTTCACACTTTTCTTTGTTGAATTATAATGACAGTTTTGTGATTTGCATGAATTATAATTTTGATTATTAAATGTATAAGTAAAGAAATGGCAGCAGGCCATACTATCACAGTTCCATCACCATCTATCATTTCAGAATCATTAAACCCCACACAAGGAGCGTTTTTGTTACACAACCATTAACCACGCCATGGTATGGTCTGAAATTGTAAACCCTAACTCTGGCTTGTGTGTGTCGCAGGGTGCGTGGGGCCAGATGGTGATAGCTGTGTCAGCAATTCTAACAGCATGACACCATACTGGCACAATGCACCGTAGCCCACCAAAAAAAAAAGGAATCCAAAGTGATTCCTTCTCAAGAAATCTCTTGTAGATTTCGCTTATTTTTTTAGATTACCGGTACACTTGTCCAGATGCGACTGATTCCCTGACCTCTCGAAACTTTGACCTAGCCATATAATATGTGCATTAAATTAATGAGTCCAGGAGTGTAAGGGCTTTCATGTGAAGTAAAACCAGAGGGTCTTTCAACCACTTTCTGCAACATTACTCTATGGCTCATTACTCTGGGTCTTTTGCTGCGTTCGGGAACTGACAAACTCAAAACTGCACCATGCAAAGTCATGCACAGGATATCCTGAACCTATCCTGAATCTTTCACAAAACTCGAGTTAACAGTTCGTAAATATGAATGAGGAACATTTGTCTTGTGAGGATGAATGTTACATAGAAAGCCATCTAGACTTATTGACTCATTTTGTTCCTCCATTGTGACTTGGTTGTAAATGTGTTTTTTGTAATAACACCAATATGGCTAGAACATACAGTATCTAAACAGCATAGTTAAAGAGGATATCTGTACAAACTTCATTCCCACTGATCAAAAATGTATTTAATCCTGCGTTTAAACATTTTTTTCCACCAGTAAGAAAGTGTTAAATCGGTATTCACTCCAAGGTCAAATGACTCTGCAGTGCAGATGGGTTTTAATGTGCTTCTGCTCAGATCTGCATCATTGGAAACGCAAGATCTGGGTGAAAACGCTCTATTTTTACCAGCGATGCATCATTTCTGGTGCAACGCTACGACGTGGACTCCTCTTGTGGCCGTAAATAGTTATCGTATTTTTAGCCATCCTGATTTTTTTAAAACTTGAGACATCACTCAAAATCACCACCAAAACATGATCACTGTGAACCAAAAGCATAATTTGGTGTTTCTTTCACTTTGTTGTTTTCAGTAACATCACAAATCACGCACAAACGGGAGACACAAACACCACAGGGCAGAGCAACCACTGGCAAAGGGAATGGTGTTACTCACCTTTTTTTTAGCGGCTTCACTTGGGTTTAAAAATCCCAGGTATACACAGTGTGAAAGAGGTTATTACTGGCAACAGATTTACAATACTTTCACAATTGCAAATAAACTGAAATATGTGTTTGTGCGTATTAATAAAATCAGGAGTCACCCATAACTGTCCCACCTTCTTAAATGGATGTGTGCATGGCTGACCATCCATCATACAAGCTAAATCTGCCCAGTCTATAATTAACATCTATTTGAACACTACATTGCAGCAAATGTGTTTGGCTGTCACAATAATGAGCCTAATCCCCTAATCTGATAATGGTATGAAAGGCAGGGCTGCTGATAACCTTCAGGTTGTAGTGGCAGCCTCACCTGCCCACCTAACAGAGGACACAACCAGCTAGATGTCCCAGAAATGAGGAGGTAACCAAGCGTTGCGGCCATCCATCATCACATTACACACATTGGCCTAGTTTAATGTCCTTTGCAGACTTGACTGGAGGCATGCTGGGCCACACGGAAACATGGGAAGCAGCTAATTAGTCTATGCCAACAGCGGAGGTTCACCAGTTGTTTACCACACCAAGGGTGAAATCCCTTTCAGAGTGTTAATGAGGACTTCGTCCATCACAATGGCCTCATCCATAACGACGACACTGCATCTCCATAACGACCCGCCGATTACAGACAAATGTGGCTCCTTAATCGAAGCATGAAAACAACAACTGTACATTCAGACAGTGGGTTGGATGGGAGGATGTGGCTGAGTGAATACGGTGCACTACCTTCAGTGAGGTTGTAAGGTTTTCACCTTCCAGGAAAGTTCTTTTTGACCAAAGGGCAAATAACTGGTGAGTGTGAGAAAGGTTACTGTGTGGAGCAGGTGCTGTAGTGTGATGCACTCAGACAGCTGAGGAAAATTAGAAGAGGGAAGCACACGGGGGAATACAGGACACGCACTAGCATATGTCTGGAGGTGTAAAACGGAAAAGAAAAGGTAGGGTTTTTTTTTTTCTTTCTGTCAATGAAATGGTGGAAAAATAACACTAAATTCACAGCTGTTGACGGGGCACGTGTAAAAAAAATAATGACCCAGTTTAATCAGTGGCATGGTGGAAACACTGCCGGAATTGTATCGGTTCTGCTGAACCCTATCTCATCTCAAATATCTACTCAAACATTTCACTGAGCAGTCAAACTATGATGATTGAAAAGGAATTATAGAAATGTCAGGATTCAGGAAAAACAAACCACAGCAGACTTTTAAAAGTAGACTCCATCATGCTGTTCAACACATTAACATTCCATCTCTTGAAACACTTGCTGCTCATTACTACGTTATTAATGAGTGTCACAGCTCGCATGATCCCATCACATTTTGCTAAACATGCACACACTGTATGCACACACAGAAAGAGAGAGGTGTCAGTCACAATGTCATCATGACTGATGATTACTCTGGCTATCGCTTGCCAGGTTGATTGCCAACTAATCAGAGAAACACACCCATTACATGTTACATTACATTACATTACAGGTCATTTAGCAGACGCTTTTATCCAAAGCAACTTACAAAAGTGCATTTAAACATTTGGGTACAAATAAGAGCTAGAAGTAAGTAAGAGCTTCAAGTAGATCAAACTATGAAGTGCTAGTCATAAGTGCGATATACAATTCTGTCGTCTTAGTCGAGGTAGAGTCGGAAGAAGTGTGTTTTTAGTCGGCGGCGGAAGATGTGGAGGCTTTCAGCTGTCCGGATGTCGATGGGGAGATCGTTCCACCATTTGGGAGCGAGGACAGTGAACAGTCTTGAGTTCTGAGAGTGCCTCTGCGATCCTCTCAGTGAGGGGGCAGCGAGCCGGTTTGTCGATGCAGAGCGGAGTGGGCGGGCTGGGGTGTAGGTTTTGACCATGTCCTGGATGTAGGCTGGACCAGATCCGTTTGTAGCATGGAACGCAAGCACTAGAGTCTTGAAGCGGATGCGAGCAGCTACAGGAAGCCAGTGAAGGGAGCGGAGGAGCGGTGTATTGTGGGACCCATTAAAGTCATCAGCATTTAGTCTCTGATGACACATTTTAGGGATGCATTCTTTCATGGTCCACGAGTTCTGACCAAGCACTCACTGGACTAGTTTCAAACACTATATCCCTGCACTCCCCACAAAAAAATATTTAGTCTTTGTGTTTTTATTGATAATGATAAATGAGATGAACTGCATGTTACATTATGCAAAATCCATAACTCACCCTTGAGTGAGCACTGGTGACAATATAAAACCCATAAAGGTCCAGTATGTGACATGTAGGAGGGTTTATTGGCAGGAATGAAATGTTCTACCTATATGTATGTTGTATTTGTATAATCTCTTAAAATAAGTAATTTGTATTTGAAGCCTCTGAATAAGTCTTTCATATGTACTTTAGGCATTTGGCTTGTTTCAGTCCTGTAAACAAACATGCATTTTGCGTTTTGAAGCAGAAGCTTAATACGCAGTAGAAGAAGAATGGCATACTTTCTAGAATGCAAAGGCCACAGTTCCCTGACAACTTCGGGAATGGGAGTGGTGAGTGGATGTTTGAAGTCTCATCATTTAATGCCACTAATTCTTGGAGACTGTACCTTTAAGAAGGTTCTTTCTTGACCAAATTGCAACTTTGTTTCTGAAGGAAGAACTCACTATACTTGATAAAAGTTTTAGATACAGACAACGATGAGACATTTCTGTAATGCAATTCAGTCAATCAAGTTTACTTTTATGATGTCTGGTGCAGTAACTACATTACATTACATTGGCCCTTTGACCTGTAGAATGTTTTGCATTTATTTCCCTGTTTTAAAAGAACAACTAGTAATTAGGAATATTGTTGTCAAATATATTTCTATGTATTTGCACAGTGCAAATGCTTAATGGTTGTAGGTTTCCTTCAAGTCCACCTTTAAACTTCAAATTCAAACAACAAAGAACTACACAGAAGTTATCATCTACTTTGCTGCCAACACAGATGCAAATTATGACCTATTTTCAAGTAAACCAATCACAACAGCAGCATCATAAACACATACAGTGTCGCAGCCTTGACAAAATTTGGATTTAGATGCTGAACTCGTTCAGAAGGGCAGGTGTTATCATTTTGCACCTGATAAAGAATACTGGTGGTTTCTCCTTCAGTTCCTGAACATTTTTCTCTAAGTCTTCCATCTAAAACTAAAATAAACAGAGAGAGAGTCATTCAGTCATTGGCAGATTCAATCTGCACTGCCATCAAGAACAGCAAAGAACAGCCTCTGGAGGGCACAAGACTATTGGAATGTTTCGCAATTGGCAGCGCCACCTCGATCTGGGGAAACAGCTGATTTTCCAGACCACATTGCAGCCACTCAGGCTCTGCCCAGACATTGTTTTAACACCTGAAACAATGACGCAATGGGTAATGCTGGAACTTACCATCCCCTGGGAAGACAGGATTGAGGAGGCAAACGAGTGGAAAAGGACAAAATATGTCGAGCTTGCGGGGCCGACTGCCGGAGGAATGGCTAGAAAGCCCATTGCCTGGGGAAGTTGGCTGCAGGGGAACCACCAGCCGCTAACAAACATGGTCACTCACAGTCCTTGGCATGAGAAGACAGGCAAAAATAACAGCCACAAAAAACATCCTGGATGCAGCGGAAAAGGCCTGCCAGGTGGATGTGGATCAAGGAGAATGAGATCCATGTGTGAACACAAGTCATTGACTGATCACCCCTGGCTAGGTCACTTGGGTGAGGGCATCTGCTGATTAAAGACCTGAAACACCCAGTGACCCCGGGTTCATGCCCTGATGACGTTTTCATGCAGCACCAAAATGTGTATTCTAGAACTAAATTAATAGCAGGGGTCTTAATACAACATAATATACTGTCATTCCCAAAAATGTTCATCTTTTTTTGTGATATTATTTGCGTCATTTACTATGAAACACTTCATAAAGCAGTTTATGAAGGCTGGTTGCCTTCAAATGCACCCAAATTAGTCAATACTGTATGCTAATGTGGCATGGTATGTGAGCTGAATGGAAAATACGTGCCACAAATCAATCATTTGTGTAACTTTACCTTTGACTGACTGAAATTCTATCATATCACTTTGCCTCATATAACCTTGCAAGAGCATATGAAACCCCACAGGAAAACACAAATCAATTTTCTTACCCACTAAAGAAAACCCACTAGATTGCACTTCATGCCTATTAAAATTGCCTTGTACAGATAGTAATCGAATAATAGTGAAAAGATGGAATGGAACAGCTGTGCTGAACAAAGATTATTAGGATTTGGCGGAGGTATCAAACACCATCTGATAAAATCTGAGGATAGACCTGCAGGTCGTCATCATAAACCTCTAATGTCATGAGCAGTCAGCTTGGCTTTTATGTTGAAATGAGAAGTCAACTCATCTGTCAATCACCACACTCCAGAGTGAAGAATGAAATCGTTAATTGGGCACAAATTCCACTCATCATTTCATGTCAAATCTCGGTCATACATGTAAATGTGAGATTACGAATGGAGTCACAAACCAGGTTGCTCATTTTAACCCTTCTTTTACCAAGGCTGTCGTCGCCGACTTCTCATTACAGTAACTCCTAGACCGTGGGTGATATCTAGAAATTTCAAAAACTATGGACTGGCCATCTGTCCAGGGTGTACCCCACATTTCACCCTATGTCAGCTGAGATTGGCACGGCACCCACCGTGACCCTCATGTGGAGGAAAAAGTGGTAGAAGATGGATGGATACCAACCAGAAAGCAGAGAAATAGAGCATTGCACCCATATACTTGTCAATACGGTAGCATATTTCTAACATAACAGCCAGATGTCAAAAGTGAAAGTTACTAGTTATTTTTTGACAATTCAACAGCCATAAAGTCAAAATAAATCCAGGCGGCCTGATTATCATGATGGTCATAAGAGGGTTAAAGAAGAGATTACATTAATGAAACTGCCTGTGTGGAGGGGTTTATCAATCAATCAATCAATCAACTATCTTATCACCTTTAACAGACAGCAGCCCCAAGCAGGCAGTCACTCTCTTTTCACACTAATCCATACAACTTTAACGGTGAGCCCGTCAAAGCAGGAGAAATAAATTAGTTGACTCCAACACTGATTGGATTTAAAGCCAGGAGTGGGATTTGAACTCATGGCCACAGGTGGCTAAAACCACCGTCTGCTCAGCTTTGGCGAACATGTTGGTTGAAACAGCAATAAATGTTTTGGGTTTTTTTTTTAAAAACGTGATGTCTATTTTACTCCCAAGTTCACAGTGAGTTTTAGAGAATGCAGTGAAATGACTCCCTTTACTCATACTACAAATCCCTGAACAACAATTTATTCACAATGACTCAATTCTTCTGCCACGGTTGCATTTAACATGCCATCTGACTCAACAATAATCTGGTGCAGGTTAAACGAGCACCTCTGGAGCCCACAGTCTGCCGTGCATCCCAGAGGAGACGACCCCTCGAGACAAACAGCAGTCATCATACACCTGAAAACTTGGCTCAAAATAGCATATTTGTGTCTTTAGAGGATCCTACCCTGCTTACAGACACAAAATGCTTAATGACACGTCGTTAGCGTGTGCCCCACTGCAGTGTTTAAGACACCAGTCTAGAAACAGAGTTTACACACTGCAGTGAGGGACTCGCAAATGAATATAAAGACTTGGCTGTCACACCGTAACAGGCCTGAGTTAGAAGCTGCAGCAGCGCTTCAACGGACAAAGACACAGTGTGACGGGAAAACAAAACTACAACCTGAGCAGACTGACACGAAATGAAAAACCTCTTAGCGCAAACTCTGCAGACATACAACCCGCCCCCCAACCCCCCCATAAATCACATGAGGTTTGAATAGGCAGAGTTATTTTAGAAGAAGGGGAGAATATTTATTCTCCATGGGGGGTTAATGTTTCCTGTTATGACAGTTCACGGTAGGCAACAGCAATGGGGGCCACAGTGGAGCATGTGTGTCTATTCTGACCAGCTGCTTCACCTCAAGACGGGGAAACAGTATGTTTGGTTTCACAAGCCCTGCTGCAAGTGTTTGCATATGGGAGGAGTAAGAAAAGAAAAAACAAGCAAAAGAGGGGAAAAGAAAAGGTGAGCGGAAGACAAACAGAGCAAGGAAAATAAAGGCGTGAAGGGATGGAGCAGCGCGGCACAGCAGTGTTTCTTGCTACAACGCACAGGTTATGCTATCCTGGGTAGCAGTTACTTCCTCATTCTTTCATGGCCAGGTCTGTCCTGTGATTTACCTCCCTCCTCAGGCAGCTGCTGATAAGGCTCAGATTTTCAGCTGCCCAAGGCACGAGCGAGTGAAATGTGCAACTACTGCACTATAACAACAATTTTTAAACCCTGTTACCATCCTGTCATTGTGAGCATTTCTGCTACTGCATCTATTACTACGCGGGCAAGAACATGGATTAGCTTGCAGGAAAACCCAGGATCACCCCACCACTGAATGGGGAAACACCCACAGGGAGGGAGGGAGGGAGGGAGGGAGGTTATAGCAGGCTGGCTGGAGAGTGTGACATCATCCAAGTGTGGGTTTTCCATGTTTCTGTAAAGTCTCATTCATATGTATGTGTGTGTGTGTACTTTTATGTATTGCTTCGTAAGGAACATTTTGAACGTTAAACCTGAGACACCAGGACAGTTTGGGAAAGTGAGGGCACATTTTGGCCAGTCCTTCTGTCACACAGTAAAGGGGCTATTTATGGGTTAAGACCTGATTTAAGGGTTGGAATTAGGTTATGGTGAGGGCTAGGCATTCAGTTGTAACGTTAAGGTTATTTCGTAAAGCATTTTGTAACCTTGTTTTGAAAAGTGATACATTATTAGCCATTATTATTTGGTAAGGGGCTCGGAAATGCATTATGCCTTCACAATGATAGCTGTGCAAAAATATGTGTGTGTGCACACAAGTGTAGTTTTCCTTTCTCCACTCTGCCGGGCATACTTCCATTATTCTGCTGCAACACACACACACAGACTATGTAGAGGGATGAGGGGAATCATCGGTCATGGACTGGCAACTAAAGCTTCCTGCAGCCAAAAAAAACCCGCCCTGCTCACAATTAACATGTTTAATGCAACGGCATAAAAATATAAAGACACCCATCGCCATCCGACAGCAGCCGAACCAACACCAATGTCTACTGCAGAAAACGTCCCAACACCTATGGTGGGATCGCGTTCATATTGACACACAGTCCTATGAGCAGCCTTTTCTGGACGGTAAAAAAAAAACCTACAAAGTTGAAGGACGCAGGAGAAACGAGGCTTTATGAGGAGGCGGCTGAGTGTCGGACTCGAACGGCTGCTTTACAGTAAACGTCTGGGGGGTGTAGATGGGCTTCTCAGCAAGCTCTCCAAAAAAAAAACTGCATTGCCACTGTTAAAGATTCACGTCCCAGCGTGGATTACAACACCGACACGACACCACGTTGAGATACATATCATGACTCATCCTGTACTTCACCTTTACGCGAGGGGCGATCTCAAGAACAAGACATGAACGGAAAAATCTTGAGGCTAGTTAGCTCTACTTCCTTAGCCAGCGCAGCCGCCGCTTTGCCTCCCGTTCCTGCCAGACTGCCCGGTCCTACACCTCCTCCCTGAGCGCACGCACGTCCTGGGACTTACCGGTCGTATGTGCTGATGGTGTCGCTGTGAAGAGACAACAAGTGCGGGGAGGCTGCTGGCCACCGCTCCGCTGCTCCGGGACAACAGGAGTATCGATCTGCACACTTTCACAGCCATCTCTGTAGTGAAACCTCGCCGGAAAGGAGACTGCTGCGGGCGGGCGGACAGAGACGCACCGAAGGGAAGAGGGAGGGTGGTGGGCGGGTTGCGGGGCTGGACTACACGGCTTCATACACATGCCCAGTGTTGCACCAGTATGATATGCATAGATCAGACGCCTCTGTGCGGGCTACTCCTAAACAAATAGACACAGACTGTATTTGATATCTATGAAAGGAACACCTATCACTGAGTTCCTCCATTTAATTAACCAGAGCTGAACTTACATGCAGGCTACTCATCTGACAGTACACACACAGGCTCTGATATAGAGCTGTGATATCAATCATTTAATAAAGAAAAGATTCACACAAAGTACTTCACATTATTATGGAGATTATTCATGGAGATTGTCAAATGTATGTTTGAGTCTTTAGTGTCTACTGTTGTTTACCTTTTATTTACATGTACTGTATATGTTCTACTGGAGAAGTAGGTGGTTTTGTTATACACGATTTGACAAAAGAAAGCACTTTGAGATGCCACTATACATGCTAAGGAGAAAGAGAAAGAAAATATCAACCTTAAATAATAATCATGTGATTCTCTCTCCTCTACAATCTATGTCACAGTATATATTATGTGAAAGACACTAGCGGTGAAGTTACAGGAGATTTTCAGTCTTCTTTTCCTCTCATGTACAGTAAGTACACAAGTATGGCATTCCCAGTCATGAAAGGAATATCGACAATTCAATCAACAATACAAAATCAATTACTTCTCTTGCACACCCCAGCTACCATGTCCATGTATAAGGGTTATATTCAGGCTGACAGTATGGGTCCCAAGCAGATTTTTCCACAGTTTCTGTGGTGGCTCCACCCACGTTTGCCCACTTTAGGCCCATGCCCATTAGTTACCTTTCCAGGCTACCTGGGTACTAAGTGGGCATGGGCTTGAAATGGGCAAATTATGCAGGTTCTATATGGTTTCAGTAACATGGGCCCATGTGGGCAAACATGAGTGGGGCCATGGAAACCTCAGAAAAACACACTGAGGACCCATATTTTCAGCCCGAATATAAACCTTATGGGGACCATGTGGACGCTTGAGTTCTAAATACTAAAAATAAGAAGAATAAGTATTATGTTGTGAACTTAAATTCATTTTAAACCTCCACCAAAAGCCACTGTTTCCCCAGTGTCACTACACATATCTCACAAGGTCGAAATAGTTTTTTAAAGAATTCTGAATCTGGCTCACCACGAAAATCGAATCCTTTCTTCATGGGGCTATAAACTACATCTTAAGACAATTTCAATCTAACCTGTCCTTTACTTTTTGAATTATGCTGCTCACAAGCAAAGAAATGCAGCCAAAATCATAACCACCTTGGCAGAGGTAAAATCAAATCAGAAAGCTTCTAAATCTTCATTTTATCATTTATGTCTTGGTACTTGTGTCCTGCTATCTTCAAAGAGACCGACACAACAAAGCTCGCCTCTTTCTGACTCTTCGTAGGGCTAAATCTTGGCAGACTTGCTGTCACTGGTCACATCATCGTTTCCCCTGCAAGTGCGTCTAATATTAGCTTGTCCTTCAATCACTCTTGTGGCATGTACAGGAGTTAATCTAATTGAACTGATCTTCAGTGACTTTTAAGCATTTCAACGCATCTCTGGTCTCCTCTTCCCAAGTGGCAGTGCATAAGGGTAAGCACTCAAATGTGAGGAGTTGTGTTTTCTCCCGAATCGCTCAACCACTGCAAAAGCAAGTAATAGGTGTGGTAATGGGTCTTCTTTTAGTCAATGAATGTCAAGGAGACTCCCCTTAGTGGAATGCAGCCTACTCTCCTTAATCTTTAACCAAGCCTGTCATAAAATGCAATACGCAACACATCTGTAACGTCCAATGTGATAATGCACATGATAACATCCTTTGAATAATGGCTTAAACTTTTGAGAATAAAAAAAAGAAATAAAAACAAAATGAGACGCATGTGTTTAGAGATGATGTAGATTGTGCTTGCCTGCTGTTTGCTTGTGAAATCCAGTTGTAATATGTCGTTGCTGCTGAACTCATGTCACTTCCCTCTGTACTTCCTCAGGTGCAGTGTATTGGGCTGTGTGGGCGACGCAATTTAAATGCAAATTCCCCGCCATGGACAAGGACCTGCTCAAGGCCTCAAGGGTGCATTGATTCTCAAAGGGAATCTTTGTGCCAAATACTACCAAGCATGCACCTCTCATGAACCTTTACACTACCACTGTAAACGCACCATGGATGAATGGAATTTGTCATTTACCCATGGTGCGTCTGCAGTGTAAGCAAAGGACACTGCATTAATGGGAAATAAATCAATGAGTCGGTCAGTGTCATCAGCTTGCAAAAGGCTATACAGAAGGTAATTGTCATTACTTTTACCAGTGTACAACAAACCATAATATCTGAGTTTAATAGACAGTAATGCGAGCTACAGCATATCAGATAATTTATTCTATTTAATCAGGTACAATATTTAACAGGTTTCATAAAAAAACAAGAAAAACACTTTTGTGTAATTATACATATGATGTATAGCATCATGTTCTCGCCATATCTGTATCAGTAATACCTACTTCATAACTATTCTTCCTTATAAAATATCAAATCAGCAAATTAAGTCATAAACATGGTTACAGAGGAAAATATAGAACATTTACAAATAAGACAACTTGTGCTTAGATGCGTGTTTATGAGTGTGTCTGCATGTCGAAGCATGACTGAAACGTCTCTTAGCAGCATTCACTATCCCCTCCCTAAAAAGGCCAGCCACAAGCAAGCACGCACGGGTGTGTTGTTTCTATTTCATCACACCACCAATCAATGTACTACATAGTGTAAACCTAGACCTGAGTAGGAGGGGTAATTTATTTCCCTGTTCACTTACAAACAAGTCTTACAGATAACGTGCAGCAGTATGCCTGCTGAAACTAGAGCCTTCTTTTGTCTGCATGGCTTCACCTGAGACATCATTCATTGTAATGGCACAACTTGAGAATCAAATTTCACCATCGTTTACATTCTACAAAGCACTTCAGCTGGGACCTTTCCTGGGTGCACAAAAAAGCCCCAATGAATTTTTGCTCTTATAAACCAAGTGCAAGTCAGAGCAGCTTTAGTGCACACAGCTGTGCACTAAAAACATGTGAGCTGCTGGCCTGTCTTATCTCCTGTTGCACCTTTGCACTGCCACAATCGCATAATACCACTGCTAATGGTTTGTACTGGTTTTTACATGGCAGCACAAAGTCTACAAGGTAAACGTTTAACTCATATGCTTCACCTTAAATACGAATTAGATAAGACTAATGGGTGATGCCCGAGTCAGGGAGTGGAAACATGAGTCGGAACCAGATATGCGAAATATTTTAGGGCAACTGTTAGCTGATCCTTTCAGGTCACTAGTCCACAACATTGAGCACAACCATGACCAGATGCATCAGGCGTGGTCGCAGAGCTGAAAACACTCCGGTCAAAGCTGTTCAGTGACGTTTTGTTTACAATCATCCATGACTAAATATTTGTGATGATGTGTGTGCTTAAAAGCTGTGTGGGCTTTTAAGAAGCTGATTACTGAATGTGTTCTGCATGTTTTCAAGAATAATAAAAGGCTGACATTGCATTTGTAATTGGGATTCATTTTTCAAGAAATATATGCAGCCATTATGGAAACCAAGTCCGAACTGTTGTGACGCAATATTTCAATAGCTGGCAATTGTATACTGTGTAGTTGATAAATTAAATTAAAAAACCCTGCACTGGAGAGCTACCAGTAGAGAAAGGTGTGTGTGTGTGTGAGGGGTGGGGGGTCATATTTATAATAATTTGTTATATGAGTAATCGTAATAATTAAAAGCATTAGTTGTGTGTAGGCGATATTAAGGTATTAAGGTCAACCTATAATGACAGCTTCCTGTAAACAGTTCCCGCCATGTAATAGCTGCATGAAACAAGTAAACCTCACAAGTAAGACCTGCCTGTGACCCCTGAACGTTCTGACCACAGGTCTATCAGTAACTGTGGAATTATTTAAGCAATATATTGACGAAAAGATCAGATGTTTCGAATGCATAGATTCTTGTCCCATTTGTGAGGACGGTGTGTCATTTGTAAATGACCCCCCCCCAAAAAAAGAAAAAGATATATTAAGCTCAATTTTCATTAGTTCATAGCTTACATCCCTGTCAAACAAACTGTTTGATACGCAGATTGGTGTATTCACATTCTGCTCCTGAACACAAGTTAATCTAACAAAGTGAGATGACATTCAAAACAATGTGTTGTGAACAGCAAGCCAAGCACTGTACTGTATATGATAAACAGTATACATCACAAAGACACAAACATACATGCCTCCTCTTACTGTTAAGACTACAGATAAGTGCATTATCTTGATTTCTTTGTGCCTCTGGTGTCATTTCACTTAACCAATTATTATTATATATGAAAAAAAAAACACGAGTCACGCATTTAATAATTAGGCACTGACCTATACGCAGATCAATTTTGTTAAGCTGAGTTCAGGAGTATGATGATGCATCTCTAACTTTCCTTTCACATTTCAAATGACCCAACTACTGTGTGGACTTCACAGCCACTGTTTTGTAACATTGTCAAGCAGTCTTTCATCACTCTATTTAAAACCTCATTAACAATGACGCAAAGACACATTAAGACAAAATCTGACTCCCCGCAACACTGCATTCATCTATGACACATCAGCTAACTCAGCAGCTCCCCAGCTTTCCCTTTCGGATTGTGAACTCAGTCCAGCAAATGCATTGAATGCAACAATTATAACTGGCACATTGCCAAGAGGCAGTTACGTTTTGAGCATCTTTTTTTTGCTGGAGCTGTCAAGCATTCATGACTGATCTCCTACATCCCTGTCAAATGAAGTTACACTATTGGAATTACGCATTTTTAATCAACTGGATATTCAATTACACATTATATACATTCAATATTTTAACAGTGGTGATATTTTCTTTATATGTACAGCAATTTTGTCTTGTCATTATAATCAATTCAGAAATCTATAATCTTATCTATAGTCTTATTTTTTCCCCATAACATTTATGGAAAATATACACTACGCTTCTAAATGAACCCTGAATAATTTGGATCTTCACACTTAATCTTCATGAATGGATTATTTTATTATCATGAAAGCATAGGATTTACAGTATTTAGCAAGAATTTGCATGCATATGTTTACCCAACCATTTACAAATCTGATATATTGATAATTTGGGTAAAGACAGTCTGAAGATGCTTTACAAAAAGTTTGGTGTCAACTGAAAAATGTGTGATAGGTTTTAATTTTCTTTATGGTTTATGCTGGTGTGGTGATATGCCATGGAGTTTTCATGTGTTGATGATTTCTGGCCAGCAGATTTGTCAATGTACAGCAAAGTTACAAGCCACTTCCTGTTTCGGGGCAAAACGGCAGCTAAATTGAAAATGGGTGACTTCCTGTTGGGTGAATTTATGTTTGTTGACGTGTTCAGGGTTGGTCCCTTACAGGGCACTTCCTTTTCATCTTTGCTGTGGCTACTACAAATTAATGCATTTTTTGATGTTGGTATAATTGACATGCTCAGACGAGTTTGTTGGCCATGGTCCCAATGGACTTTATTGTTGGTCTTGGGCTGTGATATTTTCAACACGTTTCGTGAAATTTGGTGCAGTTTAGTTTCGACTTTCTCCATTTTGCAATTTTGCAAAACAGTTGCGATTTGTGCCATGCAATTTTTACAAACGTTTAGGGCCTGAAAAATGCTATCCTTTGGGAAAAAAACCCCATCAAATTGCTGGAAGAATAATAGGTCCTTGCACCACTGTGTGAGTGTGCAGGCCGTAATTATAATTGGTAACATTATAAAACTGCATATTCAATTTTTGAATTTCTTGAACTGCCATGGGCGGCGCCCCGGTGTGCCGAGATGTTTCCCCGCCCCGCTTTTGCTGAACACGGAAGTGCTGTGTACTCTCCAGTACCATCTCTGCAGACACAGGAGGGGAGGACCTTCTCGAAAACGAAGATATTGTCATTTTTTTTGACTGACTGGCTTTTGTATTGACACTAATGTGAGTAACCATGTCGTCTCCTTGCCCCCACTTCTATTTTACCAACCACTGTGTAACTAGTCGCAGTTCTATGGCAGCGAATTTATCCTGACGTTCACTGTTAGCTTGCTATCCAGCTAGCATTAGCTGCTCTTCGGAGCTCTTCTGGCTGCTCCATTAAACGGTTAAGCGCCTGACACAAACACCAATGCATGATACAGACCAATGAGCGCTGTTAAAGTCATACAGTTTTACTATTTGTTAGCAGATAAGTAACAGCAAATGTATTACCTGCAGAATGAGTGTAAAGTTAAGGCTGAAACCAAAACATCGCGTCCTTGTGCATCAGGAGGAGGAAAAGTTAGTGCGCGTTTCGTCTCTGACATGACAGACATGACAGGACCAGAATCTGGAAACAGTCAGTCATCATCTAACCGCTTTATCCTCCACCAGAGGGTCGCGGGGGGTGCTGTGCCAATCTCAGCTTCATCGGGCGATAGGCGGGGTACACCCTGGACAGTAATCTGGAAACAATGCATATATTTTTTTTTCAATTCGAGAGAGTTAATTTACTCACTAGTGGATTAATACGGACTTTATGGCTACTTGTTAAGCCGACTGTAAAAGTGTGATCATTTTGGTCCTGTCCAGCATCCGATTAAAGCAATGTTTCTTATCAGTCCCAGAAATGAATATATTGGTAAACCTGCCCTTTTGTAGGAGTATACATTATGCATCTTTTTGTGTGTCTTTGGAGTCTTATTCTTTTTATGTATTATGCTGTTTTTCCAAGTGTTCTTTTTCTTTAATGGTCCCAAAACATGCAGATTTGGTGATTAGGCAAACTGACTGGTTGGTGTGAGTGCAAGAGTGGATGGTTATTTGTCTCTATGTGGCCCTGTGATGGACTGGCCACCTGTCCAGGGTGTACCCCACCTTTCGCCCTATGTCAGCTGGGATTGGCACCAGCGCCCTCCGCAACACTCATGTTAAACTCTATTGAATCTAAACTTTTCAATTTACAAGGTACATTTGCAGGGGAAGTTGTGTATCACTGGACCACAGTTTTTGAAATTTGAGCTGTCAGATCTGCTAAGGTTATAGAGTTTGTCGACCAACCTAAACCCTTTTTGGTCAGTACACCGGTTGTTCATATAGTGTGTATAAACATCTTTTGTTATTTTTGTGTGTATGTGTGTGTGGTTTAATCTATGAAACTGGCCAGATGGACTATGGCATCATGAGAAGTGTTTTTTTTTTCAACCTATGCCAACCAGTAAACTTAAATGAAAGCTGTTATATACCATAAGTAAGTTACAGACCCCCTTGTGGGTCTATGCAAGTTTCTTCAACAATTCTTCTTCCGACAAAAATCCCATCTCTCTGTGTTTATGTCTACCACCTGGAGGCGTAAAACATACCTGAGCAACAGAGGAAATACAAAATTAAGGAACCTTGGAAAGCATTTATCGACATCTGAGAACCACATATTACAAATCCTAATTGATGACATAAATTATAATTGCCATAGTCTGTTTAGGTGAGTCTTTCAGCTCCTGTTTGTTTCTATAGGATTTTCAAAGAACACAGCAGACATTCATTTTATGTTAGTTGGTAGAGAATGATCAGGGCTAATGTTGATTTACTAGGTTAGACACCTCATCAGTTTGTGTTTTCTTTTTCACTTTCTAGTTGAAACGAACTGGCTGAAAGTGATTTTGGGTTGTGCTGTGGATCTGGCTAATCTCACTGTCAGAAGAAGGAAAAATAATGTCTTAAATGACTCTGCTCAGAGTGAAATGGAGCAGCATCACATTCATACAATGAATTAAAGTGTCATGCCTGAA
Source organism: Solea senegalensis (assembly GCF_019176455.1). Classification (NCBI taxonomy): domain Eukaryota; kingdom Metazoa; phylum Chordata; class Actinopteri; order Pleuronectiformes; family Soleidae; genus Solea; species Solea senegalensis. The sequence continues at coordinate 9,638,774 of NC_058035.1, read as the reverse complement.
TTTATCAGGACTCTTAATTGGCTCAGGTTTGTTGTAGGACTTAAAATACAATTCAGTGATCTGTCACTTTTGGACTATTAATTTATTAGTGGGAAAGATTGGAGTGCTTCAAAAAATATATTTTTTGTACAATATCCAAGCACTCTAGGATTGTACAGATCATGGTTAATCCTCACTATGGACATTCTAACACTGCAGACATTTCAAACACCCAGGTGGACATTATTTTCATCAGCCACAATTGGCAGTCAGGGCCACATAGTAGTGTAGTGGCTACTGGCTAGCACCGTTGCCTTATGGCAAAAAAAAGCTGGGTTCACAACCCGGTCCGACTGAGGGTCTTTCTGTATGGCATTAGCATGTTGGCATTCCGTGTGCACATGTTTTTTCCCCCGGGTACTTTCATCCCACAGTCCAAAAACATGCAGAAGTTAATCTGACACATCAACTGTAGGTGTGATTTTATTGTTCGTTTCTGTGTGTCAGCCCAGCGATCGCCCTGTGTCAGATGCGATTGGCTCTGGTGGCTCAGCTGGAAACTCAGTTCAGAACAGTTTTGTGTTTATCCCTTTGCTTCTTATTTATGAGTGTGTTTGTATTTGTGTAATATGTTGTTTGGGCAAAGATGAAACGGCTATTTTCAGTTGGACATAAAATTTGTAACCTAGACATTTCAGGCAGATCTAATTTAGGTATCAGGCTATTTTCTCAAGGCAACATTTGAAAAATGATTTTGAAAAGGATGGCCTTTCTTTCTATTTTGTTTTATATCCGTATGGCTCATTGTTTATGTTGTTTGGCTCTAAATAATGCAGCTGTTTGTACCAGCATCTCTCAGGTTGTCCTAAAGAGCAGTGTAGAAGTTGTTAGTCTTTTTCAGATTGAGCTGTCTCCAGCTTCACAGAAATGACATGCATACTTTCTCTTAAACTCCGACCATCCAGTCTGCTTTCACAGGCTGCTGAACACTCCAGCAATATGCTCTGTCATCTTTTTTTATTTCTGCCAAATCATTTTGACAATCACGGCCTGAATTGTTAATAGGATATTGACAGGTGGCAGCTTTAAGCCACAGTGGAGTTAAGTCCTCTATCCCGCACTCTGAATAGAGCACACAAAGGAGCTACAGATGCACACTGACTACCTTGCTTAATTGCTGATTGCCTTTTTGTGACATTGATAAATGAAACAACAGTCTGGTTGAAGATGAAGTTCTGGAGCTTAGCAGCACTGGTGGCAATTAATTTAATCCTGGCTTTCTTTTGTTTATTAATTAAGGTGTGAGAATATGACAGTGAACTGCTGTTGTTCTAAGCTTTGCGATAAGTGTGTTTAATTAGTTTTTGGTCAGATTTTCCAAATCTTCAGCATCAATAGTTCCCAAGCAGTATTTATTATTTATTTTAATTTACACACTTTAAACACAGACTTTGTGGAATTTAATAAAGAGCTAATTTTAAACAGAAGACAAACTTCTTGTGAGGCCGGAATATTTCTTCAATTGATTTGAAATTGGATTCATTTTGGTAATTTCTAATGCAATAGGGTCCTATGTGTCACTACATCCTTTCTCTTTTCCCAATACAGGATGTTTCGTTTGCGGGCATTGTCCGCAGTTTCAGTGGGGCTAACACAGTGGTCCCGACGCTACCACAGTGGGGCAGTGAGAGGGTCTGGTCAGAGGAGGCTGATGCTTGTAGCTCTGGCTGGAGTAACTGGCGTGTCTGCCAGTGCTGGGCTGCTGTGGAAAAGGTAAGTCACAGGCAGTACTTCTACATACTATCTAAATCCTGTGGACACACATGACACACACACACACACACACAGCAAGTGCTGTGCATAGATATGATCTGTGAATGGGTGAATGGCAAAGCTGTAGTGCAAAGCAGCTTCAGGTGGTTAGCAAGACTAGAAAAGTGCTATATAAATACATACCATTTACCATATATTGAGAGCATTGCTGTTGTGTGTCCTCCACTTTGTTTTGTAAGCTTGCTTATACTGTTTGTCAGTTCCTGAGGAGGTAAACTAGGATTTTCAAATCCTAGTTTACCTACTGTGCAAAATTCAACAGTAGGTTTCCTCTTGAGCACATGTCAGATTTGATTGCCTTACGTTACACAATTGTTGGTGTAAAGAAATTAAATTCCTTCCCTGTATTTATTTCTGATGACATTCAAAGCTACCACCTCAGAGGTGTCATATGTTTATGGCTATCATTTACTAAGGAGGCTGGGGTTTAGTTAAAGCAAAACGGTAGAGAGAGTGTTGATGTGAGTGCTCTGTCGGGACATGATGACTGTGCTGCAGTAGGTCGAGTGATGGATGGTGCCTCAGGGCATTTGAAACTGATGGGACGGGACCGTTCCAGGCCTTCACCTCAGGGTTCATTCTCCTTGTGTCTCATTAAACTGAATTATTCAGCCTGCTACAGACAGACCCAGCTATTTATGTGTATTGCAATTTTCAATTTAGTCAGAAAAATGGGCGAGTTGGAGTTTGTCATATTCTCTGCCTGCCAAAACCTCTGCAAATTGTACAAACACTCTGCAGGATTCTCATTCCTCTTTTTTTAAACTCTGCTTAGTATCATAACCACAGTTCACACTGTAAAAGGTAGTCGGCTACATGGTCCACCTGGGCTTGTTAGTAGGATAGTCAACATGAAACTGTTCCTTGGATATTAATCTTTGTCTAATCTCTTTCTTTGTTTAAAAAAGAGCATATGCAGACGCTGGGTCCTCTGTTCGACACTCTGGTCAACCAGGAGAAGAGGAAACTGATTTCATGAAGGGTACAGTCTCAGACTCTGAGTCAGAGAAATCAGTGGAGACCAGCAGTGGAGATGAAGAAGGGGAGGGGAAAAAAAAGAAGCCCCGCTCCGGATTCCGTGACCGCAAGGTAATCAATAAACAAACAATCAGCCATTCAGACAGTCTTTTTATTCCCATCTAGAATGCTGTTTTATCCTCCTTCTGATCAATGCTGAACATGCAAATGCAAGTATATTTTTGACAGTATATTTTTCACTGACACACGAGCAAATCAGCGAGCATGTCTGCCATCCTAAATAATTGAACCACCCATAAGATTTTATTGAACCACTCATAAGACTTTATTGCTTTTAATTATGCAGCAAATGACAACAGACATACAGAATAAAATGTTTTCTGAATATTCTAAAACATGGATAATAAACCCGGTTTGAAACTCAGTGTATTGGTGTTGGAGAAACAAGGAGGTTGAAAGAAACAATGTGATGCAATGGCACATCTAAGTTACAGGTGCAGAACTATAAATGGCACAATCACTTTTGACTGTGCAGCAGTCATAGTCTGGTCTAGTAGATGTCTAGGGAGCAAACTGTTATAGTGAATCACAGCAACACATGATTCACTTGTGTGTTGGTAAAAATAGAGTTTGAGCTAGCTTCCTTACGATCTGGAAAAAGGGTTGAACAAGGGTTGGATGATTTTACGAATATATCTATCGGTGGTTGTTTTGGTCTTTATGGACCAATTTTTTGTGGAGCAGATTTTTATATTTTCTTTAGCAAATATAATGGTCTGTTTTGTAAGAGTAGTTCTCCTCTGGAGTGCGAGGTTGGCGGTTTGAATACTGGCCACATCATCATTCCAAAGATGTAAAAAGCATACCCGAAGCCTCTCTGCTCACCACTTAAGTTTAAAAGGAGGTGTAGCGGGAGGTATTCTGCAACGAACTAGTATCCGATCCAGAGGGGGGGAGTAAAAAAACAACAACCGAGTAGAAATATAGATTTGCTTTTTGCTATGGAAACTATGCTCCGTCATGGAGGCCATGCCATAGTCATACAACTGACCACATCTCCTTGAGAATTCAACTCTATAAATAACATGTCAAATGCAGTGAAAGTGTGTGAAAAGGAACTGGCACCCATTTTGTAATAGACACTATTCATTCATTCATTCAGTCAGTCAGTCAGTCCTTCCTGACTGTACCGGTTCACTCTCTTTCCCATTTGATATTGCCAATAGTCATCCATCCATCCTTTCTCTATGCTACATCTGCTTAAGCTAATCACATCAACATGTCTGTTGAATATTTATGTTTGGAGTTTTTGGTTCTTACGTGTTCTTTTGTCTTTACATCTTTCAAACGTTGGTGAGCTCATTCAAAATAATATATATTCACCAAATTATGCAGCAAGCAAGTGGGACTTTTTCCCCATCCACATCCGTCTGTGCTTTAAAATTCAGTGCATTCACCTTACTTTGAAACTGATTTACCATTCTTGCGGCAGAAAAATACCGTAAATAACAGGCATGACACACACAATTTAGTTAATGTAATTTTTGTAATGGAAAGGGAGAGCATAAAAGACTGAAAGGTCAAAAGAATGAACTTGGGTCTCCATCAGTGTGTGGGTGATGCTGACTTTAGTGGCCTATAAATCTGAGGTGATGAGAACTTGAGTGAGATGACAGCTTGTCCGGGGCTTTTTTATCACTCATAGTCTTTGCTTTTCCACATGACTCTGCTGTAACTTCTCTTCCACACGCTGAGGGTTGCTTCTTCTGCAGGGTATGCATGTGGTCATTTTTCCTCAAGACATCGAAGGCTATTAAAATGATGAAGCATAACTGAAGCTTTTAATCACCGTTACAGACTCAAGAAAGTGTAGTTTGATCAAATCCTTTATCTCTCACTCTCGCTCTTGTTTGAAATAAAATGGAATACAGCGTCAGAGTTTAGACTGTAAAATGGTTTACATTTCCATAGGGGTTTTGTTTGGTGTCACACAAAATAACCACCTGTGTTTCCCAGTTACACTGCAACTTATTATTAGAATGCCAATGAAAACAAATAATTGGACTTCACTGTGTCCCACAAGCCACATCCACACATAGAATAGAATAGAATAGAATAGAATAGAAAGCCTTTAGTGTCATTTTAAAATGATTGTCCAACACCTTTGAAAACCTATCACACTTAAGCACATATTTTTCCTTGGGTCTTGTTTTTACCTGTTTTAATATTTGTCCTTGGTGATCAGATCATAAGTGCACAACTCTTCAGTTCATCAGTTTGAATTTGGCATTAGTTCATGTCTGCATATGTCTCCAGTGATGACATGAGATCTCTTCCTCAGTCACTATACAAATACGCAGGCAAATTATTTCTGTTAGCAGAGACTACATACTGTTTTTATTTAGTCCGACTAAACTATCGTTGGTGAATGTTGGTCAAATTTTCACACTTGTGTTTTTTTGCAGCATTTGCTAAAGTCAGGATGCCTTTTAAAACGAAATTATTAGTGCGGATGTGGCTTTGTGACCTAGAACAAATCCGTGGTCTACCTTCATTCTACCCTGATACGATTTCCTGTTTTGATAGTAGTTGAGTCAAGATTCAGAAGGTTAACCTCACACATGGGACTGACACCTTGTTTTCCTTATTCTAGTCACTCCATTACCCCCCTGCACTCTCTAAACCCTCACTCAGAAGATTCACTTGCTCCACACATGTTTTAAATGTAGCTACTCCTTTAATTTTTATTAGTTTGGTATCTCAGTATCTACTTTCTGGACCCGACTGTATGTTGGAATGACACTTACTTTTTAACCTGTGAAATGAATTATACTTTACAGGTGATGGAGTATGAGAACAGAATAAGGGCCTACTCCACTCCAGACAAGATTTTCCGTTACTTTGCCACACTGAAGGTCATCGGCGAGCATGGAGATGCTGAGGTTTACATGACGCCCCAGGACTTCATACGCTCCATCACACCTAACGAGAAGCAGCCCGAGAGTGAGTTTCTTCTCTGATTTCTGAACATCCAGTGGTCCACGAGAGTTCATGCTTTTTAAGATTACTCATTTAGAATTAAGTGAATTTTTTCAGCTGTTTTTGGCCCCAAATACATTTGTAGCAACCTGCTGTAATGGAATTTCCCATTATAGCCTGATGAATCATAACTTTCTTTTCCCTCTATAGCTGTGTTTTAGATTCACATACAGTGCTATTTGAAGTAAGGTTTACCTTGTGCTAGCTTGTGCACTGTCAGTCATATCTTATTTACCTGCAGTTTTGTGCAAGGTGTACGTCAGGCACTGTAAGTGAGAGTGAACTGGTGTTGATGAACACCACCCCCAATGCCGTAAACGAAAATACTCTGTGGGAAACTGCATGTGTCATGCATGCTGATGGTTTATGGTCATCACTCTCCAGGGTGAGATGTTTCCAGGGTGAGTCCAATTGGCCTTCAGTGGTGTAGCATTACCCAACATGGCTCACATTCATACTGACCGCACATGTGGCAGTCATGGCTCAGAATATAAACACCCTAATGTTCCCTAGTGTTCAAGAGGACTAAGGGAGGTGGGGGGAAAGAGGGGAAAGGAGAGGGGATGACAAGACTGGCCAGGCATGCTGAGTTGAGGGAATCACGAACACAGCAGTTGGTGCATCAATTAACGGGTTCAAACCAGAGCAGACCTCAGGCGCCTCACATGAAGCCAGTAACAGATATTTGATCTTCCACCATAGGGGGACTGGGATGGCAGGGAGCTCAACATGTTTAACTTCCATCTCATCCCGTTTTTCAACACGACAACTCCAGTTAGATCTTCTTGTATCGCAATTAACTTTCATCACATGAAATGAATGAATTTTTAATGTGTAAGAGCCATTTAATCCTGAGGATTTATAGTTGAGGAAGCAAGCCTGATGTTAGCACTTAAATGGGCCTGTCACATACACCATGTTTGAGACAGACCTGTTTAAGTCCTTACACACTCTTTTCTCCTCACCTCAGCATTTTTACCTGTTAACCATACTCAAGACTTGGCTTAGCAGGTCTCTCATTGGCCTTCCACTCTTAAACTATGTACCTCACATGAATCCCTTGCTCTTCATCATGTCTTGATTCTGTCTTTTGCCCTTTGAAACTGGAATTAAAGTAACAACAAGCTGAATTATGTTGGATAAGAAAAAGATACACCTAAATTAGGTTCAATAACAGTCTTTAATTTGAGCCTCAGTTACCTTTGTTTAAATGATCAGCTGTTTTTCTTTAGCTGAAGGTTGATGAGTAACCCTTAGACCCAGCTATCCTCAAAAGTATTTAGTCAGGTTGCTACTATTAACTTGTTAAGCTGAAATGTATGACTTCACAAACTGTTAATATTTTGTGTAGATATATGGGCTTAAGAACTGTACCAGAATGCTTAAGTTCAGAATTTTCAGGCCCTGAATTGGAAATATCATATTATTGTTACTGAACAACTGAATAATTATTTACTCAGCAGACACACTTTAAATTTCCTTAAATATGTATCTTATCGCTGATGCTGTGTAATTATTTTCTTGGTCTTGGAGTGTGACTATGTTTTACTGTTATGTTGATGAAGCCAACTTGAAACAAAAACGTGGTATGCACTTCATTAGTGTGAGATTCATGTGAGATTTATGCTCAAAGCGTCACTAAAGTGTTAAGACTGTTTTATCAGCCAGCATGCTGCTAGTCCATGCTGTGTGATATGAAGAGCCTGTTTAACTCTCTGACGTTCCCCTCTCCCTCCCAGAGGCACTGGTCGTGGATATATTTTATAGATTCATTTAACAGATGGTAACGGTTGTGTCTCACAGTCATTTTGAAACAAATCACCTTAACGAGGTATAATAATTTAGAATGCCACTTTTTTTTGGTGGTATAGTTGTCCTTTTGATTAAAAGATCACAGCTTATGTTTAAAGTCTGTTTCATTAGGTTTAGTAAAAAGTAGGACAAGTTAAATATCAGAATTATATTTAGCTGGAAAGTGCATTGGTGAATTTTGCCTAGAAATACTCAACACAGAAGTAGAGCTACAGTAAAGTAAAAGTTCTGTACCATAACTTCTACTTTCCTAACCTTTATTTGCTTCATCACAGTGATTATTCAAACCAAACTCATCAAATTGCTCATTTCAAGCAACCAATACATACAAACATTGCTCATAGTTCTTCTCAGCTTTCTGACTGCTGAACAGAATGTAAGGTGCCTGTTGAAGAATTTTTGATAAATGCTTGTTCTCAGGATCAATAAAGTTGTCTGAATCTGTAAATGTAAATACTTCATACAGTCGATTTTGCTTTGTGTCGCTGACTGGGGTTTATAAATAAGTCCTGACTGAAAACTTTGTAGTAACTAATGATCAGAAAAGTCAAAGCGGAATGTTGATGATTGTTTATATTAAAGACCAGGCAAAGTGGAAATAGGTTATTAATGACAAATATTAATCTCTTAACAAGTGTCGATGATAACCAGAGGTGAAATGCTTCATGATTTTCATGCTTGGCATTAATCTTGTCCCTCATGTGTAATTAATCTGCCTGTCATTTTGTCTGTTATTTGTCTCCTAATCTGTATGCTCCTGTTCATTCTCCTTCTCTTTTTCAGATCTAGGCCTCGATCAGTTTGTTGTGAAGCGCTATGATGGGAAGGTAAGAAGTGGGCATTGAGGCTGTAGCAATCATGAAGGTCAGCAATAGGGAGTTTAACTTAAAATGTTCAATCTAAACCAAAAAAATGAATATAAACTAAACTAGTTAACTGTAGAAACTTCCATTTTCTCATTGATTTTGTGATGTCCCATAATTGGCAATATCAGTAAAATGATCAGTTTGTCTTATACAGAAAAGAGAGTATTTACACTTATGCACATTACCCATCATGGTGTGTGGGCCTGTCTGACATCCATCACCAGCATAATACAAAAGAGCTACAATTAGGAACTTAAAGATAAATGAATCTTGTCTTCCCAAAAGCAGTGTTCTAGTTACTTGACAGAGCTCTCATTTCAGCATTATTCTCTTGTACCTCTTGTGCATAATGTACAAAACTGAACATTTAAAGTTAATATTCCTTTATTTTGTTGCATTTCAGAAATTTGTCTGAAATATGACATGTAATTGTAAAATATTTAACTTATTTTCATGCAGAAAATGTTTAGCAAGATGCCTAAATTATGGTGTTAAATGTGTAGATTTACAAAGTAAAACGAGAGAAAAAAACATCAGATAGAAAAATTGTACCTCAATTCCCATAACTAACTTTTAATTGGGCATTGCTTATCAAAACATAAGCGAGGGTTTACTTCTGTTAAAGTCTAAAATCAATGTGATAGTACCTGTAAGCATATATTTAGTTGTATTATTTATTGTCTTTCTGAATCACAATTCTTAGAAATGTAAATGTAAAAGCATAATGAAATCCAGATACATATTTCTGGCTGAAATTGTAAAATATAAAACAATATATATAATATAATATTCAGGTGAAATAATATGCACTCTTCTTTTCTTTGCTTATTTGTCTTTGCTTTGCTTTCTCAACTGTCAATTACTCAGAATGAAAAAAACTAGTTGAGACTGGAAGCAATAATCAGAATATTGTGACTTCTAAAACATTGTAAACTGAATATAAACTAAAGAATAAAAGTGAGATTTTGTTTTGCTCTGCATTTATCCAGAGCATATTAAAATTTTGTGGCCGCCTCAAATGGAAATGTAGCACTGCACGTTTATGGCCCTTGTCTGGTTATGTAAATGTTATTCCTATATTCAGGCCTTGTCTTTCTTTTGATTGCCAGGCAAATCCTTGGACACATGGTTTTCTTTGATGCTGAATTTAGCATGTCCCCTGAGATTTTTCTGGTCATGGCCAGAGTGGCCGACTCCTCCTCTCCCTCTCAGGCTCTATCCAAACCCCTCTTGCCCAGAGACATGTGCCTACATCTCATTGGGTTAATGGGCACCGCTAGCTAGTTGGAGGGCGAATAATCTATTCCAGTTTCTTGCCAAGAACCCATGAAATGTAGTTCACATGAAACTAAAAACTGCAATGAATCAGAGCTTGATGCAATTGGCCATGGCAACTTTAGTGGCGCAGTATTTGTAGTGTGCAAATCTTTTTGTTGTTGGAGGGTGTGGTGAAGTAGACGGGGTGTGTTAGGGGTGAGGTGGTAAACTATGATTTAGGTGAAGGTTGACTGCAGTAAGGAGTAGAGTATTATGTGAGTGTAACAGGAGAGCTCTCCTTAAAGACTTCCGTGTCTTAGTTCCTGTGGTGTAATTTTAAATTTGCCTCACAAACTGAGAGATTTGCCTTAAGGGGAAGATAAAAGTGTATGTTTTGTAATCCTCTCACTGCATCCTTGCCCCTGTTCTCTCCTGCTCACGCTAATTTGTTCCAGGATCTGGAACAAATTAATATATATGTCAGCAAACAGTACAAGCCCTATCTGGTTGTTTAACAACTGTTTATATTGACTTGCTCTGTTTGTTTAATTTTTGCTTTCCTGTCAATGGAAACGACGATTGTTTTAGAAGCCTTAAAATGAGATTGCTGCGTTTGCTCAGTCAGTCTTTCCGCTGCATGTCTCTGCTGTTAATCTACTGTTTATTCACTCTGTGTGACCCTTACCCGGATCATGTGGGCATGCCTTCAGATACAGTAATCATGTATTGATGTGTCCTGACCTTGCCATTGTTAACTGTAGATTAATTTCTTGTGCAATTATCAGCCATTCTCTCTCATTCACATAACAAGTAATCCCTCCATTTTCTCTCCCCTCCTTTTTCTTGTGAATAACCATCATCGGCTCCCCATTTTTTCTTCTCCCCAATCATTCAATCTATTGATCCCCCGTTCTCTTCCCACGAACTCCCCGATCCTCCTCTTCTCCTCCTTCCCGACTTCTCTTCTGTCTCCCTCCCTCCCTCCTCATTGCTGCCCTTTGCCCCTCCCTCTCTGCAGGACTTCTGGCAGGTATGGGGTGTGTGTTCTGAGCAGCATGTGTGCACCTGAATGAAAAACTGCACTCTGTAGTCACTACCTACTTCTCCCTCTGTCTCTCTTTTTTTTTTTTTTGAAAGCTTTCTTTGTATTACTCAGTTTTTTCACTCCACTGTAAAAGAATGGACAACACAGTTAATTACTTTTGTTAGTCCAGGGGAACAGCTAAGTAGATACATTTGAGTGTTGATTAATTAGCCTCGACCTCTCATAATTTTCAATGTTTCTGAATGTCTCTGTCAGTCAAAATGACGTAAAGATAAGCTGAGCACAGCAAAGGGCAGGTCACAACCTGTTCATTTATTAATAACAGGGAGTGTAGGAGACTGACGATGACATGTGCCCTATTGTGAGTGCACTTTATGCAAACACAAACTCTGTATTGTTGTGGGACTGTGTGTTGGATACCTCCCTGGTGCCCTTTGTGCAGCTTGGTTTGGCAGCTGCTTGCCATGCCTTTTTCTGTTGAATTATTACCAGTGACTTTACAGGGATTATTATAAAACACTGCAACAACGCTACATCATTTTGCCAGTGTCCCAAATTAAAAATGTTGAGTTTTGTAAAGCTGAGATGCAATTAGCTGTCATTTGTATTGGTTAATGCCGAATCATAGCAATGCTGTTCCCCTGCACTTCCTCTGTCTTGCTTTCTAAACACTCCTTTTCTCCTCATACTCATATCTTCTCAGAGATCACCTTTAGCTCTCCACTTGCTTTGGCACTTAAGCCCTTTCCCCAGCATGCACTGCTCTATTGTCTGTGTCTCACAGAGAAAGTAGTTGGTGGTGGCGCCCTCTCTCTACGCATGGTGGCATCACAGGATGGGTTTGGACCCAGCAGACGGCTCTTCTAGCTAACATTGAGGCTGTACTGATGTGCTTTACAAATCCATCCCCTGGACGTCAATGCTGCATGATTTATGTAGAGCATGATTTAGCGTCACTGAAGGCAGTACTTGTTCTGTACATCTAAAATGTATGACAATTGTTTGCTGTGTGCTGTGACCTCTCAATATAAAGCCATAGCGTCTGCCTCATGACCAGCTGTGACTGGGGGAGGACAGCTGTCACTCATAGGGAGCGCAGAGCGCTGTTTCAGTGGAAACACGATTCTTGTTACACCAACTGTTGTCATGTTCACTGTTTCTGATTTCACAGGAATCTCCCAGGAACTGTTGTTTGGACTGTCAGCTCTATTTCTACATCCTTGTAGAAATAATCCACAGTCTTCCGTTCTGACACACACTTTTTCACCCACTCTACTAAGAAAAAAAAATCACACTTAATTCTATTCCTTATCTCATTGTCTTTTCCTGTCCTAATCTAGAAGAGGTTGGGTTGTCTGTACACCTGGTCGGCTATTTTGGTTCCCCTTCTGCTCTTAAAGGACAGCTGCCAGAGAAATGTGTTTTTTTAGCGTATCACAGGGCTGATTATTCTGAATCGGCCTCCCAGAATAATTATGAGTTATGATTAAATGTACACCTACTCTGCAGTTACCCCTGGGATCAAAGCAGAGGCTAATGCATTAGTGTTCCTTTTAGCTACACATTGTTCTGATGGTTCTGAGGTGTCATCATACACAGAGGAAAAAACACGCTTGATCTTTACTGTTCTGATGGTCAAGGATGGATTCTTATCTATTTCTTTATTTTTATGTGTTGATGGTAACTGTGGTTTTCAAGGGTGTGTCCTTTGTGGTTTTATCTAAGGCTTGGATGGAGGCCATGCCCTAACTGTGTGTAAGAGAGCTTTCAGCCACCATGTAGAAACATGAGACTTAGGCCCAGGTTCACTTTACCCTCAAAAAGGCCATTGTGATGTCCCCTTTCTTTTGATACCCACATCTTTTATTGTACCTGCTAAAGTGTCAATAAGCTCAGAGCTACGACATCACACAAAGCGGCACAAAGGACATAAAGGTACATTTATAATGCATTCGTCTCGTGTTCTCCTCTCTCTCTCTTTGACTCGCTCTGCACTGTCCACTGTCACACTCTACTCCTCTTGCTTTTTTTATTTTAATGAATGATTCCCCCAATGGTGCCATGCTCCAGTAGACCAAACTCTACTGAGACTCACCTGTAGAAGAGATGCAAGGTCGCTTGGTAACATCCGGCATTTAAGTCACACTAACTGTCTGGTCTAAGAATATATATTGCTCTCTTTCTTGTGGTGCTCAGAGGTGCAACAACAATATCATCGGTTTTGGTTTTTATTATTTTAAAGCGTTAACACAACTATGGGCTTATATCTCGTCTCTCATCATCCACTTGCCTTTATTCCTATCTCCTGTTATCAGGGAGTCTGCTGCTGCAGTGTCGGTCACGGGCTAATCAATAACAAAGCACTGCAGCCCGATCAGTAGGGCCAAGTCTAAGGTGTCATCAGCCAAGTGCCTGGCTGCACAAAGTGCTTGTGGAGCATTGTAAATGATAAGATTAAAGGCAGCAGAAATGTATGTGTGGCATATTTTCCTATTTTTTGCATCCTAATGTAAATCTTAGTCTAATTTGCTGTAATAGCTTCTGGATTTGTTCTAAACAAACCCATGATGCATGATTTTTTTGGAATTGGAATTAATTAAATGGATGCTGAATCAACAACGCCGTGTGCTTTTGTAAAGCTAGAGAAAATGTAACAGTTTTCCGGTTTGTCAGTTTCCAGTGGTGTGATTAGAGAGTGCTTCTGAACAGAGAGGTTTAGCCCTTTTGCATGCATGGCTGGCTGTGATTGACTTATATGAGTCTTATTTGTGGGACACTTATAGCTTGGGTGAGTTGTAATTTGGCTATGGCAGCTGTTCAGGCTGCTGTATGTCTGCCTGGTGCACTGGGGAGATCAGCCCTGACCAAACCCTTATCCCCATCTGTGTGGGTTTGTGTATATGACCGCAATACATTTGACTGCTCTGCCGCCAGCATCGTTCAGCCAGCAGCTCCGTTAGTACTATGTTTCTGCCTCAGCACACAGACTAGTGGAGTGGCTGAGTCAGTCATCTGGACACAGCCTGTGGACTCAGCCATAACTTAGCTGACACATGTATGATCACATGACAGAGCTCAAGGCGGAGATGTTAAGAGAGCAGTCGTCACTGATAACAGACTAACATTGACAGAGGAGTCGTGGGCTTTTAATTAACTAGATGATAATTCGAAACTGATAAAAGACCAGACTGATGAAACACAACAGATTTTAAAGTCTGTATTGGGGAAATACATAACTGTGTAGCCCACCTGAATATCGAAATTGCATATGTACACATTGTTTACAAGAGAGGAGGGAAGCACTGCATGAATCCAGCTGATCCAGGTGTTTTTAAAAAAAAAAAAAAAGATAGAATACAATAGAAAAGAACTTTATAATATAACTTGATCAGAAAAAAACATTATTATACTGCAGTTTTATTCTTTAGTTTACTTTTTTTTTATGTAGCACTCTCTATGAGCAGTGTGTGGTATCACAGCTGTGCAACATGAAGCTACTTGTGTCTGGAATTGTTTTGTCACAACCTGATGAAGACTTGGAGTTGATACACTTTGGTCTTGTTTGGCCTTTATCCTCAATATATAAATGCTTAATTTAACTTTTCCTTAAGGTAGAGTGCCTTAATGCACTGTTAACATCTCGCAGGACTTCTGGAGTTATGTTTTGTACATATCTGCACAGTTAAATGGTTTGTTGATGGATCATCTATCGTTGGTTATCTTGAGTTGGAGGCTAAATCTTGCACTAGTAGAAAGGTGGATGAAGGAGAACATGAGGCGTGATCTTAGCAGAGCCACATGCTCCATGGAAAATTTCTGCCTCACAGCATGCACAATGTTACATCAGTGCACAAGTTTGCTGTAGTGATACATCATGATGATAAAGCACACACCATATATGAGAGCGAGAGTAAAAGCTAGACGATATTGTCAGCTCAGCAGGGAAGTCGGTGGATGGAGTGCGGGATCCCAAAAGAGATAACCATGCTCTCCTCTAACTAGGACACTGGCTTTTGTCTGAGTAGACAGAAAGTTCTGGGTTTATTAGCAAGTATGTCCATGCACAGTCTGAAAGCTCTAATTTTATCAGCTGAATTTATTATTTGGTTCCAGTCTTTATTCATGGAATATGTATTTGTTCTTTTTAAATGTCATTTTGGCTCTTCTGCGGGGGTGTTTTTGTCCTTGACTCAGGACTGAAGTGAAAAAATAATGAGTTATTATTATGCCTAATGTACTCAGTGCCTCTGTTGTAATCATTATAATCGGCACCATTGTGTTTATGTCTTTAATGTGCAGGGTTGTGTAGCTTTCTGTGTAGCAGTGAACACACACTTGCCTGCTTAGGTACACACTTGTGAGGTTGTGTGAGTGACATTAGACTGGCTCACCTCGGGCCTAGGGGGTCTTTTCTCTGAGTGTTATTGTTCCAATCTCAGGAGTCCAACGCCAACCTCTTTTATTTTCTCATTTTGCTTCTGTTTCCTATGTGGGCACAATGTAGTTTTACATTTCTCTTCTTTTCTTCTACATATACAGTGAAGGTCTTCAACTTTCATTGAACCAAAAACGAAAAAATGAATTATGTCTCCCCCACAGAGTAATAACAGTTTTATTTCTCTCACCTTTCTCTCACCTTCTCCTACTCTATTTTCAGCTCACATATTTCACTGTAACAACTACATTTCTTTGTTTGTACCACGGATACAGTACCGATGGACATGGATTGGGAATAGTGATACAACTTACTTACAATATTAGAAAAGATGGAAAGTCACTGAATGGGTTTAAGTGGCTGTTATAACAGCCTTGTTAGTGGCACAGTATAATTTTACATTTTGGCCTAATTATAGTCCTTGCTTTATTCTCTCTACTTTCAACAGGCATGGTTGTTCATGAGTGTACATTGTAATCGTAGACAGTAGAGATGGAGAAAATATAATTGCATTCCTAATTTGAGTGGAATCCCCAGTTATCTTGTTTGGAACAAGAGGTTTTCTGTGTGTATTTGTGCTGTGTGCAACAATATGAATGCATGTGTGTCTTTGTCGTTCAAGGCTCTGCTAAAGACAGCAGACGCCGTGCTGTTATCTAACAGTTTTTCTCCTCCTTCCTCCTCCTCTGAAATGGACTCCTTGCAGACGGAGGTAACTCCACGTGGGCTCAGCGAGGCCCAGCCTCTCCATCCTTAGGCATGCTCTGTCCATCTGTCCCCTCTCTCTAATGAAGTGTTGTCTCAGTCGGGACACTGTCTCTGTTTAGTCTCTTTTCACTGAGTGTGTTGTGTGCATGTGATTAAGTGGCACTCTTCATGCAATGCTGTGGATATACACATGCTAACCGGAAAAATGTCTTTAATGTGTGTTTGTGTGTGAAAGAGAGTTAAAATCACTTTGTTAATAATGATTAATACATTTGGGTTGTGTTACAGGCATTGTTAATCAATAGTGTGTGTGTCCGTGCTACAGGCTCTTGTGATGTTTTCCCTCTCTTTTATGTCAGTCTCACACCGTGAGTACAGCCTCTGGTGAATAATGTGTCTTGTACTTGAACTGACCACAAACTCTCACTACCACACTCACCTGCCTGAATGGCTTCATGTGTATGCAGCACTTGCATGAACGTTATCGTGACAGTTTATACATGTCGTCATACATGCGCTCTCCTTTCTGTTTTGTGCGTGTGTTTGTGTGCACTCGAGTGTGTGTGCGCAAACTTGCACACACACACGTGTACACACACACACACACAGCCACACCTGGGTAGATGCAAAGGCTGTGAGGCTTGTGCACCGGAATCATGTGAAATTCTGTCTTTTTTTGTCGTCCCCCTTTTGTTTGTCCTGGCCTGGATGAGCAGAAAATCGCCCAGGAGAGGGAGAAGTTTGCAGATGAGGACAGCATTTTTTTCTCACTGGGAGAATGTGGCCTTATCTCCTTCTCTGACTATATCTTTCTCACCACTGTGCTGTCCAGTAAGTACACTGTTGAACTCCACAGTCCTCCTGTTATTTGTTCTTTTGACCCACCCATTCAAAAAACCCATATCCTTAAAATATTCCACATTGATCAGAAATCAATGAAAATTTGTGTCGTCTTTGCCTTTTGTTTTATTAGTTCACAATGTTCCAATATGGTATGATTAATCACGTTATCATGAAGCTGACATTCAACCATGATCTTCAGTTACACTGATGGTAGTGGATGGTCATTTAAATTAAGCTCTGATGGCTTTCTCACGTGGCTAGTAAACTTCTCTCTTCCAGCTTAGCTTGTTTTTCTTATTATAATCCAGTCATATGGAGAAAGTCTCTTGGGAAGTTTTCAAGGACGAGTCATTTTTAAACAGTCAGGGCAGGGTGCCTGATGTTTGGTTTCAATCCATTTAACACGGCCATAAAAATAGGACACATGAGATCATATTTTATTGAACAGAAGTGCACATTGCTTTAAGTCTCATAGTGCTACTGTACATGTTCTTTCCATCTGTAGAAATGAATACTTTTAAGTAATTCTTTTTTAGCAATATGCAGTTTCTGAAGGTCACTGTACAGACACATGTGATTCAGTTTATACTGGAGATTGAAATATGTAAAGCCCCATATGCTGTGTTTGTCCAGTGTGACGTAATAGCCCGCATATCTTACATGCAAAATGTGCATTGCTTAAACATTATGAGCGCCACAGAGGGACAGTGTATCTATTAAAATGATGCAGACCATGTTGTGGAGAAGACTATGTTAACATCTTCACCAAAAAATTAAGAAAGTAAAAAACAGATGGTGGGTTTAAATATGTGATTTATATTAGATTTGCATATTTTTTTTTACCATCATCATTAGACAGGATGTGCTGACTCTTGGCCGAGGTTGTGTGTGTAGATGGTTTTTGAGGCAGATGCTGAGAAAATGTAAACGGAGGTGCAGCAGACACAAATTCAAATGTCCCTGATGCAAATTTTAGCATTTGCTCATACAGAGAGGGCAGGTTCTCTACTAGCAGCTCACCTGTTGGCTGAGGATGCAGCTGTTAGCCGATTGTGTAGTATTCATAGTGCAGCTGTGTGCTGGCTCACAAATTAGAGCATCCTAAGGCTGAATATGCTGCATAGTTGATATATTATTACTGAAACTCTTTAGCTGTTGTTTTGATTGATCGCCATTGATGTGTTGTGCTGATGTGAGGATGTGTCTCTTTCTCTGTGTGTGTGTGTGTTTCTATACTGTGGCGTGCAGCTCCCCAGAGGAACTTTGAAATTGCTTTCAAGATGTTTGATCTCAATGGTGACGGGGAGGTGGACCTGGAGGAGTTTGAACAGGTGAGCAGCTTGTGTTGCATGCAGCTGTCACACACAAACAAGCACAAAATCATATTGAATAACATAGCACATTAAAGAAAACGGAAGGTTAAAACAGCAGGTGCCTGCATCTGGGCTGCGCTATAATATTAGTGTAGCTCCTAATTGCATTACAGTTACTACTAATGCAAAGTGACAAGCAATAAATGCAGGTTCCTGCATTGGTATGCACCACTGACATTTTGTGCTCTGCTCAATCCTATCGCTTGATCCAATGGGGTTTGATGTAGCATACTACATATATTATGATAGACATACAGTATTTAAATTAACACCTCATTATTCAAGGGGTTTTAAATCCCATTTTTTAAAGTAAATTGCACCGTGATAATCTCACACAAACCTTTATTTGCTTTACTAAATCATTTTTACGACAGTTTCTAAAATGTGATAGATTTATTTGCTCCAGAAAGTATAAAGTAACCTCATCCTGGTTGACATCCTTTCATTTTTAGGTCCAGAGCATCATACGCTCCCAGACCAGCATGGGCATGCGACATCGCGACCGCTCCACCACAGGGAACACCCTGAAGACAGCCGGCTGCAGCTCTGCTCTCACCACTTACTTCTTTGGAGAAGACCTGAAGGGGAAACTCACCATTGGTAGCTTCCTGGAGTTTCAGAGGAAATTGCAGCATGATGTGCTTAAACTAGAGGTAAATGAAGAAGTGGGGAAAGTGAATGTTTAATTTTTTTTTTATTTGTCGGTGTACTGCACTGTTTTGTACAATTATAAGGAATTAATTTGAATATTGTGGCTTTGCTCTGGATCTCAAGACTGTTCAGGGACATGAAAACTAACAGCTTTCTGACTCAGTGGAAATAAATCTTACTGTCATACTGAGTAAATATACAAACAAACCCAAAGGAGAAGTGACGAATGAGTTGATAAACTACTCATAGGCAAATGAGGGCTGGCACTGGCAAAAATGCCTGTCTGTCAGCATCTCTCTGAGTTGTGACAGTGAAATATAAAAGCCATCTTCTGCCACTTCCTCAGCAACCCTCCCCTGTCTCTGCAGTAACAGCAACTCATCAGTGCTGTTGAGCATATGGTTATTCTTTTAATTAGCGTGGGTAGTGTCTGACTGATACTCTGAACATCACTGGGCAGCATCATCTGAAGTTCTAAGAATAGGACTTGAAAGAAAGTACAGTCTGTCGAGTGTTAACGATAACACAAGGTTCAGAATGTGCAGTCAGAATGCCACAAATAAGGGTGACACTTTTTTAAAAAAACAAGTCATTTTCGCCTTTGTTCTTTTCTTCAGTTGAGGAGAGTGCAGCTCATACTGTGCCATATTTTGCCAGCTGTACTGCACTTATTTTTTTCTCCCACTCTCTCTTTTTTGTTACTCTTTTAATATCCCTAATTGGTAAATTTCCAGGTAGATCTCGAATCGCCCCTGAATTCAAAGCACAACATATAGATATTGAAACACAGCACCTCACCTTCCCCACAGCTACACTGAATATCATGCATACAGACTAAAATGTCATAATAGCCAGGAACCTCCGCTTACAAAAGGTAAATTCTCTGCCTGTGCATTAATAGACGGTTCACTCCTCAAATCTTCACTCCAGGCTTATTCTCTCTTAGTCATGAGCTGACACTCACAGGTTTCCACAAATGATCAGTTTGAGAGCTTGGCACGTTTAGAGAGAAAAGACAGGGGGAGGCTTGTTGCCGTCAAAAAGATTGACCTGACTGGATTGACCACTCCTGCAACATGGTAAAAAATGTATTATGTAGATTTTAAGTCACCAACACTGGCTCAGTATATGATTCAACTTGAAACCTGACACCAGTATTAACACTAGTTTCCGATCTTCATTGCTCTGCCTTCCCTCTCCTCCAGTTTGATAGGAATGATCCGATGGACGGCAGAATCACTGAGAGACAGTTTGGCGGCATGTTGCTGGCCTACAGCGGAGTCCAATCTCGGAAACTCAAGCAGATGCAGAAGGGTTTGAAGAAGATGTTTAAGGATGCACAGGTAGATAAATGTCATGCTTGCACAGAACTCTGGTGGTTGTGTGTATGTGTCTTAACTAACTGTTGTACATGTGAGGATGCCTGGCAGACACTGTGTGCCAGAGGGAAATGGAGATGGTGCTTTGAGTTTGTGAATGTGTGAATGATATGGATTAGAGGTAATACATTAGTGGGAGAGAACACCACATTCAGAACCTGATATCATCCACATGACTGACACTCACTCTCCACTCACTTCCACTGTCTCTGTGGTGACCAAGTACAGAGCAGCCGGTGTCTCCCTTTGCCTCACACTCAGTATTTGTTTTTATGCCATGTCCTCATTTTTGTTTTTGTTTTCTCTTCTATCAATCAAAACCCTTTATTTCGGCTTACTTTCATAGTACACAGCAAATTGTATAACAACGAGATTTTTTACCTTTCCCTCACCCAGCTATTTTTCTGCAGACAGTCACTTAAGGCAGTGCAGTGGCTCTACTGGGACACACCAAACAGGATAAAAATGTAAAAATATTCTAAAAGGAAAGGGCTTGAAGCAAACATCAGTCTATGTGTACCTTTCCTGTTTCTCGTGCTTAACATGAACTTTGAGGTCATCCTGGTTCTGCTGCACTGTAATGAGCCCCGTAATTCGAATGACTAAAGTAACATTCATGCATATTGTATCCCCAGAGGTTCTTCAGTTTACTTTTTTATTTAAAAGAGTCACATCCTAGTTTGTTGGTTTACTTTAATGTACCACTATGCTTTTATAAAGCAGTTTATAGCAAAACAAGAAAACATCAGGGATGCTGACATTTCTCCACTCCATGACAAAAACAAGAGGATGAATGTTACCCGAGTTGTGTCTCTCCATTGAATTAAACTGCAGTAAATATCTCTGTCTGTCTCTCCCTCTCTCTCTCCCCATCCATCCATCTCTCCCTCTTCTTTCCATCATTATGTCTCTCAGCCTTGGCGTAACCTGTAGTGTAAACGAGAAAAACGTTATTTACTGCCTAAAACCAGCTGTTTACTGTTTGTTGTGAATGAGCTCATTAGCGTTGTGGCAGCTGTGTGACTGACTGTGTGTCTGTTTGTATGTGTGTACGTGTGCATGTGTGTCTAAGACCGTCTGTTTCCTTATTCATCTCTGCTTGCTGTGTATTCATGTGTATGTCCCACTGCTGAGCGGCTCCAGGAATGACATTGTGCAGTCAAATCATCAATCATCACAGTATTTGGATAATTTTGCACAGAATTGCTTACATAAATCTACAGGGATAATCTTTCCCTGATTTGCCCCAAGTATTCTCACCCAGTCTTTTTTTTTATTTTTTTAAACCTATTTACCCCTCTCATGCAGGGCATCACATTTGAGGAGGTGGAGAATTTCTTTACTTTCCTAAAGAACGTGAATGATGTGGACACAGCGTTGAGTTTCTACCACATGGCTGGAGCCTCCATAGATAAAGGTACACCTGTGGTTTCCCCTTTCTGCTGACGTTCTCCTTTTTCCTCCTAATTACTCCCCTTTAGACGTAACTGTTGTCACTTCCATCCTCTTCCTCGCAAAGCTGTTAACTCTCCATCCAGCCATATCCTCCTCCCACATCTCTTTTTGCCTGGCTGTACTCCAAATTGTAACTTAGCCGTTTGTCATCTGTTTCTCCATCCGTCCATGTGTCTACCACTTCTTCCATCAGGGCGGCATGCTTAAGAGCACCCTTCACCTTAAAACTCAGTTAATATGGTCATAAAATTCATTTTTCAATGAAATTGATTCATCATGTGTCGCAGCTGCAATTCTGCTGCAGTACTGAATACAAAAGCCAACCTTTTTTTTTCTGCCAGTTAAACACCTTTAATGTGAGACAGCTGCACTTGGACGCTTCTCAGTCGCTAAAGATGAAACCTGTAATTATTTGGTGTAAATCTAGACAGTGTCAGTCTATATTCTCTCTTCTGAAGAATGATTGTGATACAGAAGGAACACAGGACTTGGCAACTGACCCTAGGTATCACTGTTTGGTTTGTGAACATCCATTTTGAAGCTTTGGAGTTCTCATGTTGTCAGGAAATGTTGACCAAAGGGTTTACTCAAAAGATTTGTGGTACCATAATGCTCAACCTCCTCAGGGGCTGTTATGGCACTGCTCGTTGTTCCTTGTGAAGGAGGAAGGGCAATGCAGATTTGAGCCTGGCTGTGAACCACAACATTCAACTTCTTGTGCGTTATGGACTTGGATAAGGCTCAAGACCAGGAGAGACTGCAGGACTATGGAGTTCTGAGACTGAGAGTTGTGTCCATATTCTGTCCTCTGTGTGATTCTCATGAACAGAATTTCAAGGCACAATCTGGGGGCAGACTGTAATATTTGGAGGCCTCAGAATCGCCACTCTGCTGTTTGCAGATGATGTACTTCTGTTGGCGCCATTAGATTACAACCTTGAGCCGGTTAAGAAGGTTTTGGCATCTGATCATTTGAAGTCATAGAGTCGAGCTGGCGCGTCCAACTGGTAGATCAACCCAGAAAACTACAAGTAGAGATTGCATGACTCGTCTTACCCGTGAATGCCCTCAGAATCCCCCTGAAAGAACTAGAATTGTCACTAAGTGTCAGAAAATGTATCAGTGAATGATTGTTCAACAAAACCAGTTACCAAGTGACAAATCAGTCATTAAATAGTCTACTTTTCTTTATCTTTTTCAAATCTTTTTTCATTGACCTTTGACACTATTTAAGTAGTTTAAGCTATATATTATATATTATATATTTTTACGCATATTTATATATTTTTTACCCATATTTTATGTCTTCCAACTTATTTTAGTTGTTTTATTAGGTGTGTTTTATTGCCTTTATCCTTTTATTTATTATTCAGCACTTTACAAATAAAGTTGGATTGGATTGGATACTCCTCCATGTTTGCAATTTACTGAAAAAAGAGTCTTTCGCATCCTAATAAATGTCAGTTTTATTGTCAGAGGAGTGAAAGCAGTGAGGACAAGTATTTTTTTTTCTATGACTATTGTTTGATTTGTCAATTTCCTTCATCTAGTGTAGTGATTCAGCATTGTCTCTCAGCACAACTGAATCACTGATGAAACAGCTGCTGCAGGATCTACCCTGGGTGCTTGTTTCCAGAGTATTGTTTGGGCTGCATGGCTACACACTAACAAGTACAAGTAGTACTTGTCTCACGTTTGTGTGAGAGTGTTGTGGAGGTACGGTAGATTGCTGTCTGTGCTCCCTTTTCTTAATCTTAAGGTGGTCTTGTATCTCTCTCTTTTCATTTCATCTGTGATTCAAGTTCTGTCATTTCTTGACCAAATCCAATGTCTTATATGTGGCTGTGTTTTCTGGAACAGCAATACATTGTCTTTCTCAAATGTAGAAACCCTCCTAATCTTAACTATCTATTGACTGAATCTCTCTCCCCCCCTCCCCCCCACCGTCTCCCAGTTACCATGAAGCAGGTGGCCCGCACTGTTGCTAAGGTAGAGCTGTCGGATCATGTGTGCGATGTGGTGTTTGCTCTCTTTGACTGTGATGGTGAGTAACTGACAGGTTCATTATATCTCTCCCGCTGCAAATAAATGCGGCAAGCCAATACTCACACTGACGGATGGAAAATATCAGTAAATTGAAGTCATCTCCTCCTCACACTCGCTCATCCTGTATTATTTCATCTCCTAACTCTGTGTCCTCAGGGAATGGAGAGCTTAGTAATAAGGAGTTCATAGCCATTATGAAGCAACGGCTGATGCGGGGACTGGAGAAACCCAAGGACATGGGCTTCACTCGGTTGGTGCGAGCCATGGTGAAGTGTGCCCAGGACACTGCCTGGGACTTCGCCACACCCAAAACATAGTAGGCAATGTGTGAGCAAAAGAGACGGACAGCATGTGGGGAAAAAAAACAACAACAACAACAACACGTCAAGCATTAAAGGCATCCTGCTTCCACAGGTCTTGAGAATTTAAATACACAATTAATGCCATGAACTCATTAGGACAACGGCTCGGAGGGGCATCATCAATCATTAACGCATGTTAATGTAGTTCAAGCTTTCAATACAGTGACTGAAGCATGCTGACACAGCGCTTTGTGTCCGAGAGGGCCTCTCTAATATGCCTGTCTAAGAAAGCATTGTGGGTATTTGTATATATTTAAGCATACCATCAAACGTCGTAGAAAATATGTATATTTTTGCCATATTCTTTAGAGGAATGCAGTGTCTGTGGATTAACTGTTTTTCACTAAAAGCATTACTCCAATATCTGTATTGAACACATTTCACTGCAAAAGGGAAGACGAGTGGTGGAATCAATCTAATGTGACCTTCAGCAGTTCAAATGCTGCTGAATGGCTGTTCTGCGCTGACATCAGACTTAAATGTTTCTTTGGATGGACAGACCAAAAGTCTATAATCTTGTCAGCACCTCTTCAATCAGTCTGTTAGCTCCCGCGGCCACTTTACTCGCGACATTTTGCCCCGAAACGATCAAGACGCTTGACTTGCTTTAAAATGTACTGTTCACTGTGTATTCTTCAGATTAACACTTTATATATATATATATATATACGCTGGTGTGTGATGAAAGAAATGCTTTATTAAAGATGTTTTAAAAAAATATACAGCTGATTTTTGAACGACTGTGCTGCTGGACTTTTGCTGCCATGTTCTCATTTTCACTCTTTCATGATGTGAAAAGGACACCGGAAGATTAGTGTGTTTTTAGGCCAAATATTGCTGTTAAATATTGTTTTATACAGTGGTTTGATTGTGTCAGGAGAGCATGAGAGAAGTCAGCAGTTTAGTCTAATTGAAATGGACAGGATGGCCAGTCCTCAGCCTCTGCTGTCCATTAAAAGATTGTCCTGCAGCACACACTCGCAGCACTGCGTTTGGCTCAGACGAGCTGGCTTGCTCTTTTGCTTGCTCACACATGGGCAGTGTTACTCAGGACCAACTGCGACACAGAAGAGCATGCATGTTCTTCCAAATGCGCTGAAAAGAAATATTTGAACACATTTGGCAACGATGAAAACCACGGATCACCAAAAGGTTGACACCAAAATGTCTACCTTAAGTTATACAATGGCTTTCTAATAGATAGTAGATGTTGCTTAACAAGAATTAAGACTGCAACTTAATGCTGAGCAGTATGACCTCCAAATGTAGCAAGTGTGCACAGGGAAAATTGTCCTGTAATGGTTCGACACTAACAGCTGTACGGTATGCTCTGCCTCTCAGCAGCTTGGCCATGTAAACTCAAAGCACACGCTGTCAAATTTCTCTGCTTGTCGAGCAGTGAGGCTACGCTCTGTGGTTCTTTGTTGTCAGACTAGGGAGGGAAGACTATATTTAGTGAGGCTGCAGACCTCCCCCACTAAGTCAACACCTCATCATGTGTAAGCACAGAAATGTACACTAAATTTCTTTTTGCGTGTACAGGCCTGAACTGTTGGTACAGTGCATGTGCTGTTCTTCAGGCTTCGTGCACAGCAAGACTTGCATGTGTGTCAGGAGCACACACAAGAATAATAATGGAATTAAATACAGTTCACCCAGGTATAAGGAAAAAAATTCATTGTCACTGTTGAGACTGCCCTATCTTTATCTCGTAAGAGCAGGGGATGAGAGGAGCTGCTCCAATAACTTCAGACTACCACATCATCCATGATTCAGAATCCATCAAGAGGACATGGTCGGACTTCGGTTATCAATGGCGTCAGCTGCAGTCTTGGCACCAGCGGCGGGTTTTTTCACCGCTGCTTCAGCTCGAGTTTGCTACCTAAGTGCAGGTGCTGAATGAGATGGAAACAAATTGGACTAAGATTTTTTTTTTTTTAATAAAAGGGTTAGTTGAAGGGGCCTTCCACTCCTTTTACTCTTAATATCCCTTTACTTGGCAACTGCAGCCCACTCAATTAGAATAGCTATATAAATTCTGAACTTTATATCTTCCTGCCTGTATGGTCACGTAAGCCGCAGATCCCAGAACAAACTGCCCAGGGATGTGTCAGTGCAAATCCCTAAAGCCTTTGATCCAACTCTTTACCAAGAGGACGAGGAAGATGAGGAAGAGTATCCCGGCATGTCTCCCCATCCTCTTCGGCCAGTTTGAGCCTTTGAGCTCCAGAAGGTGCTAAAGAGCCCCTTTCATCCACTTTATCCTCCACAATGAGGGTCGTGGGGCCGCTGGTGTTAGTCCCAGCTGACAGGTGGGGGTACACCCTGGACAGGAAACCGGAGAACAAGAAGAACCCCACACACACACACGGGGAGAACGTGCAACATGCCTACATCCCTGGTAACCACAAATGTTAATCAAATCCTTCCCTTCCCATAATCCCATAGGTCTTTACTCCACAATGTGACATCCAATCCAGAGATATGACAAGTCTTTGTTTGCAACCCTGTCCTATTATTACTGAACTGAAAACAGTGGATGTTCTGTTCTATTAAATTGGAGGAGTGTCCATTTCAGACAGTCTGTGCTGTTACCACTGCCATTCCTGATAACGCTTGTTTCTCTTTTGTAGTTAAAATCTAGAAAATCTACCACCATGTTGAGCAAAGAGACAAGGATGTACAGACCCTTGGGCCTGGACATGGCAGCCACTCCAAACACTGATCCATATCCTCAAGGAAAAACAGAAAGAAAAAAAAGGTATCGCTTCATGTGTTACATTGCCATCTAGTGCTCAAACCGAAGACAAACAAATTAAGGCCAGACAGAAATGCATTCACGACATTTGATTTCTTGGGTCTTTAATTACAGCTACACAAAGTAGAAGTAAAAATTACAAGTACATACAGTAAATTCAAATGAGAAAAATAATGGATCGCTGTTAAATTTATGAACGATTAAATCAATACCAATAATAAACAGAGGAACGACGGGTTTGACTGGGGCATCCTAACGTCACAACGAACAAATGCAAAATGGCTTGAAATTAGCTTGGAACAAGCAATGGAGGTCCTAAAGGTCAAAATGGAATAAAACTTAATAAATACACAGTATAAAAAGCTCTACTCAAATGTATGTATGTATGTAAAAGTAAGGAAAAAAAAGCCCAAGTACACACCCGCTCCCATTTAAACGTGATCCACTAACCATTTAGAATCAGATCCACTAAAGTTAATAGCCCTTTTCATAAACATAATGAAGACTTGGGATGTTTGTCATTCATACACATAATGAAGTTAGTTACCCCCTCCCCCCCAAAAAAAGAAGAAAATCATTCAAGCGCAACATACATTAAATCAAAATGAAAAAGGGCCCAACAGAGACTAGAATTCTACCATCAGCAGGTGGTGTGCAGCCACCTAGTGGCTATAAGTGTAACGATGTCATGCAGATGTCAAACGGCAGAGTCTGTATTCACAGTTGGGTACAACCTTCTCCTGTTGCCTCATCAGACAACTGTCTGATGACTGTCTCCATAACAAACCCAGAGCAGCTACTAACAAAACGCTTGGTGCTGGCTCAGGTTTTACGGTTTCTCATTTCTCGGTCACTGAACTGCGGGGCGGGGACGACATACTGGATGTGGAGGGACGAACCAGACAACCGGTAGTCTTTATCACACAGGGACAACAAGAGTTCAGGTGTGAGGAATCGGGAAGATGAGGCGCTCAATCACTGTCAAACTTAATAGAGTTGACCGTGGTGGAGATGGCACCGCCGCGGTAGCTTCCCCTCTTCTTTTTTGTCTTCTCGTGGCGGAATGACTTGCCTTTTGTGAACTTGAGCACATCGTTTGCTTTCTCTCCCCAGTCCCCTTTGGCTCCAAACTAAAATGGCAAAAAAAAAACAAGTTAACATGGTGGTAAATTACTTGAGTATTCCCAGCAACTTAAAGCAATGCTGTTATGAGACGTTGAACTGAACCAACCTTTGCGTGAAAGGAGTTGTCTGCAAGACGGGGATCCAAATCAACGTCCTCCTCTCTTATTCTACGGAAAGGTACGTTGGAAGACTAAAAGACAAGTTGTATCCATCAAATTTGATCATTTTACCATTAAGAAATTATCACTTTTATCCAGCTGAGCCGTTTGTTAGTTTCAGAACCTACACTTAACTACAAGCAAATGTTCAGTCTCACCTTTTTGTTGGCTTTAGGGAAAGTCTGAGGCGTAGTTGTTGCCTTTTTGTTTTTTGGTGTCACAACCTCCGTCTCTTCCTCTTCACTTTCTGAAGATTCTTCATCCCTTTTTCTCTTTCCGTTGGTACCTAGATGAATCCAAAGAAAAAAAACAATTGTATGCCATTAAACATTACAAGTGTTCCATAAAGCTAAAATGCATGAAAGCACACAATTCTTTGGTCAATAAAAGTATTGTAAATAATCTTTTATTGTAATTGCAGGCTCCCTCGCCATATCCTAAATGCATTTTTAATCTTTGTGTTGAATAGCCACATCATGCTCAGTATTTGCTCGAGACGTACCGTTTTCAGTGGGAGTGATGGGCACTGTGGCTGCTTTTTGGGGTGCTTCCTCCTCGTCTGATGAACTTTCTGAGGAGCTGCTGCTCTCTTTGGCTTTAGCTGCTGGAGTTGTCTTTGCTTTTGGAGCAGGTTTTTGAGCCTTTGTCACTTTTGTACTTTTGGCCTCTTCCTCCTCCTCAGAGCTACTGTCACTGGATGATTCTCCTTTCTTTGCCAGAGTCTTGGCTGCTGCACTGGTTGTCTTGGGTGTTGCTGCTTTGCCGTTTGTGACTGCAGGTTTAGCAGGGGTGACCTTGGTCTCGGAGTCAGAGCTATCTGAAGATTCAGAGCTGCTCTCTTTGGCCTTCTTTGCTGGAGCAGCAGCAGCCTTTGTGGCTGTGGGTTTGGGTGGCGGTGCTACCTTCTTGGGTTCTTCCTCATCACTGGAGCTGTCATCACTGGATTCAGCAGGGGTCTTAGCAGCAGCAGGTTTCTGGACCACTACTTTAGCTGGAGCTTGCTTCTTGGCTGCAGGTTTGGTGGCCTCATTCTCAGAGGCTGAGCTGTCAGAATCTGAGCTGCTCTCTGCTGCTGCAGGCTTTGATGCAGGTGTAGCAGGCTTTTTTGCTGGGGTAGCAGGTTTAGCAGCTGCTACTTGCTTGGCTTTCACTGGTGGTTCTTCATCGTCAGAAGATGAGTCTGAGCTGCTATCTGCTGCTGGCTTTGTTGCAGCAGACTTCTTGGCCGGGGTAGCGGGTTTAGCTGCCGCTGCTACTGGCTTGGCTTTCACTGGTGGTTCTTCATCCTCAGAAGATGAGTCTGAGCTGCTCTCTGCTGCTGGCTTTGCTGCAGCAGACTTCTTGGCCGGGGTAGCGGGTTTAGCTGCTGCTGCTACTGGCTTGGCTTTCACTGGTGGTTCTTCATCCTCAGAAGATGAGTCTGAGCTGCTCTCTGCTGCAGCAGCAGGCTTTGCTGCAGGTGTAACAGCCTTCTTGGCGGGTAGCAGACTTCTTGGCCAGGGTAGCAGGTTTAGCAGCTGCTACTGGCTTGGCTTTCACTGTTGGTTCTTCATCCTCAGAAGATGAGTCTGAGCTGCTCTCTACTGCAGTAGCAGGCTTTGCTGCAGGTGTAACAGCCTTCTTGGCCGGGGTAGCAGGTTTAGCAGCTGCTACTTGCTTGGCTTTCACTGTTGGTTCTTCATCCTCAGAAGATGAGTCTGAGCTGCTCTCTGCTGCAGTAGCAGGCTTTGCTGCAGGTGTAACAGCCTTCTTGGCTGGGGTAGCAGGTTTAGCAGCTGCTACTGGCTTGGCTTTCACTGTTGGTTCTTCATCCTCAGAAGATGAGTCTGAGCTGCTCTCTGCTGCAGCAGCAGGCTTTGCTGCTGGTGTAGCAGGCTTTGAAGCTGGGGTTGCAGGTTTAGACTTGACTGGTTCTTCATCCTCAGAGGATGAGTCAGAGTCAGAACTGCTCTCTGCGGCAGGAGCAGGCTTTGCAGCAGGTGTAGCAGGCTTTGAAGCTGGGGTGGCTGGCTTGACAGCTGGTTTGGCTGCTGGCTCTTCCTCATCAGAGGAGGAATCCGAGCTGCTCTCTACCACCTTGCTTGGGGGTTTGGATGCAGCAGGAGGTTTTGCTGGGGCTGCAGTTTTAGTGGCAGGAGCCTCATCTTCAGAGCTGCTGTCTGAATTTGAGATTGAAGAAAATCCATCTTATGAACATTTTTGATACACATGATGTACCAGTGCACAACTGACTGTGTTGTATTTGGCCTAGTAAAACAGGTATAGACATTTTTTTAAAAACATAAAGGAAAAAAAAGGGGTCTTACCTGAGCTTGAGGACTCGTCTTTTTTAGCTGGGGTGGTCTTGGCAGGTGCAGGTTTAGCTTTGACCTTCTTTGCTGGGGTCACCTTTGCTGCAGGTTTCTTTGCCTCCTCTTCATCCTCTGAACTTGATGAATCTTCATCTGAATCATCCTTTTTAGCAGATGCAGCCTTAGCAGGTACAGGTTTAGCTGGGGTGACTTTGGCTGGTGGCTTCTTTGCCTCCTCTTCATCAGAGCTTGAATCTGAAAAGATCATGGGCATTAAGAAAGATTTATGTTACTGGCATCAGGTCACGAAGAGAAAAAAAAAAAATCTCAGAACCAAATTCTTACCTGAGCTTTCAGAGCTTGATTCCTGCTTCTTTGCAGCAGCTTTGGCCACAGCGGGGTTGGCCTTGCTCGGTGCTGGTTTAGTTGGTGCTTTCTGGATTGACGCAGGAGGTGGAACCGCACTGTATGCTCCTAACAAGACAGAGGACGTGAACTAGCATTATGACATGTTACAGAGGGCCTTGGTGTAATAACACAATATGTGTATTGTTTAATATCATTGAAACAAGCTTGGGAAAGAGTGAGCCATTTTTGACTATTCTATGTCACATCATAATCAAAAAGATCTTGACAAGTATAAACAAAAGAAAGATACCTGATCTACTTTCACAATGAGGAAAAATAACTATATAACTAACATAAATTGTTACACGTCTTTAATATCATGACATTGTTAAATATGATGCATAAGATATTGCGCATACAATACTGGGAAAGATAAAACAAAATAAAACACACCAGGTTTGGGTTTTTTGTTGGGAGGAGCCTCATCTTCAGATGAAGAGTCTTCACTGCTCGATTCAGCTGCAACAGCTTTGACTGGAGCAGCTTTAACTGGAGCGGCTTTAACTGGAGCCTATCAGAACACATGACATGTGCAGTTAAAATCTGATGTAGTGTACAAATCCATTAGGGTTTAATTGGCCTTGGTCAATAACACCACTATAAACTTTGGAAATACATATAATCAAAATCATAATAATAATAATACACTGCCAGATTATTTAGCATACCTTAGCTGGTTTGTCATCTTCAGAGTCAGAGGAACTATCTTCACTGCTGCTGGACTCCTGCTTTTTCTTTCCTGCAGCACCTTTAGCAGGAGCAGATGGTTTAGATTCTGTCACTGCCCCTGGTTTGGCTTCTGTCAGGAGACACGTACGGCAGGTAGATTAAACACACTTTCATCATCAACTCAAAATTCCAGGCAATATTACGGACATCTGACAATCAACTGACTTGACGCAGGGGCTTTTGCAGGCTGTGCATCATCAGAGTCAGATTCTTCACTGCTAGAGCTGCTGTCCTTTTTTCTTGTGCTTCCTGCAGCAGGAGCGGGAGTGACCTGCTTCACTGGAGCCTATAAGCAGACAATATTAAAATAAAAATTCAAAGATTGGTGGCTTTAAAATTACAGCAATGTCTAGATATGGTTTTCAGCTTTAACTTGGACGTCTCCTCCTCCTACCTTTGCAGGAGCCTTGTTTTCCTCCTCAGAGTCACTGGAGTCCTCACTGCTGCTGGATGCAGCTTTAGGAGCTGCAGCTGCTTTAGCAGGGACCTTAGTAGCAGCTGCTAAAACAAACAGGAGTGGGCTCTGAATGTGTTGTCGTTTGTGTACCACATTTCAACTGAATCAAACAGTCAAACAGACTCATATTACCTGCAGTGGCTGTCTTCGTTGGTTTTGCAACAGCTCCTTCATCCTCGCTGCTTGAGTCATCACTGCTGGAGCTCTCTGTTGTGGTTTTCGCTTTCTTGGATGAGGAACCGCTTGCAGCTCCATCCTTATTAGAAGGCGCTTTCCTTTTCTTGGCCTCAGGAGACCTACAAAGACAGTGATGGCAAGATGAGACTGGATCATGAAATACAACGTACATATCATTCATAACAACCAGCTTGAATTTGTTGGTGTGGTTTTCAATTTGAGCAGTTCCCTCTTTAAACTGAACATAGTATCTACCGATGCATTCAAGGAACAAATAAAAGAAACCAAATTTAGCCTGAAATACTACTGGGACTGCAGTGACTGTAAAAATGCACGTTTAAAAAAAAATGCAGATTAATCTGTATTGTTATAATCTCAATTAACAATAGCCAACTCACTTCACCCAGAAGTTGAAGATGTTAACGAGGTTTTCTTCGTTCTCATCTTGTGGAGTCTGCAGAGGAAAAACACATAAAGTTAAAATTCCCTATACACGATATGATGACACGTTTTAAAATTCAGGACGGAGAAGTGGCAGCTGAGAAGTGTGTGAATAATACGTTTGTCTATTAGAAAAAAGAACCCTCTCTCACACACGTGCTAACTTCTCCGGCCGCACGTTCCCGAGCGGAGCTCGTGCGCCAACTCCGCCTCACCGCACTTTCTGAAAAGACAACATCGGCGCGACTGTGAGACACACAACAACGGCTCCTTACCACTTTGGTCTGCTTCAGAAACTGCTCCGCTGCCTTGGCGAACTTGTTATCCCGCAGGAATGAATACACGCATTTGTAAAGATCACTCGGCACTGAGGTTTTCTCCGCCATCTTCAACACGCTTCTTCTGGAAGGAGGAATAGCCCGGAAGTCGGCGGATGAAGATGACGTAGACTGAGGAGAAGATAAGCACGTTGTCCGGCGGACAGAAAATCTAATTTAATCAACAATGACACTGCATTTTTCTTTTTATGTATATTTGAAAGATAAGATCGGCTTTCAAAAACAGTAAATGTATGCTCGGTGGTATTAGGAAAGCAACGAAGAGTGAGACGTCTCTGTATTTCTTCTTCCGGTTCTTCATTTTTCTTTTAAAAACGACTTCATGTAAAACTATGTTGACTAATTTAATCGATGTGGTTATTACATTATATGTTCAGATTCTGCCAAGCCGCATGTTACATAACGTCCCTAATTTGTTTCTTTCTTACGTTTAGACATGTCGTTGTCGCATTCTTCACACGTCATCACCAAAGACCTTCCTTGTCCCTCGTGCCATAACATGATCGTCGTGAGTTGACACTGACGCAGAAGCGGCTGAATAGATAGTTTGGTCGTCGAGAAATTGGTCGTTGAAGCCATGCCTCGCTACGAACTGGCTCTGATTCTGAAGGCGATGCAGCGACCGGAGACGGCGGCTGCTCTGCGACGGACAGTGGAGACGCTGATGGAGCGGGGTGCAGTGGTGAGAGAACTGGAGAACCTGGGAGAGAGACTGTTACCTTACAAAATCACCAAACACTGCGAGAGGCACAAACGAGGGACTTACGTTCTGGTGGATTTCTACGCAGCCCCCGACGTCCTGCCAGGCTTACTGAACCACCTGCACCGTGACGTGGACGTGGTGAGGCCTACTGTGCTGAAGAAGGACACCCAGACTCCTAGCCAATGCTGTGGCCCCCAACTGTGACTGAATGTAAGGAACATAAGATGTGGCTGAAGTGCAGCATAAAACACCGTTAAGATTATTTTTGTCTAGTCATATAATCTCCCCACACATGGATACCTGCATGTGTACACCCACACTGTCAATTCTTATTGTATGCACACAAAGTTAACTACGACCTTTTCTCAGGAAGCAGATTTATTCCCAATGAGATAATTTGCTCTCTCATCACCCCTCTCACACATACTTTAGACACTAGTATAGCCAAAGTAGATGACTCTAACTATTCTTATTTTTTGTTATTTTGAGTTTCCTCCAAGTACCACCAGAGGAAGCTTGCATACCACTGGTGGTACACGTGCCACAGTTTGAGAACCAAGGCCCTAAAGAGATCACCAGTTTCTCAAATACCCTGACCAGTCCGCTGGACACCAATAAACAAAGTCCTTAATGGTTCAGTTTGTAAAATGTAAAAAGAGTTTTTATTTTCAGAAATTGAATATACAACCCATACGTATGTTAGAATATAATTGCTTTAAAATTAAAATAGCCTTGCTTTATGGAAGCCACATTTCTACATGCTACTACATAATTATTATATAACAATTATGTTGCAGTGACATAGGTTTTGTTGTGATGGACATTTTGGTTTCACAGCTCGGTCTTTCAAACATAGATGAGACAAATGACAGATGACCTGCAGCAAAATCCATCTCTGAAATACTCCAATAATACAGCCACATGAAGATAACGATTTCCCTCCAGCACAGGTACTATCTGCCAGTGTTAGTTAAGATACTTTATTTGTGTAGGTTTACACATAGTCAGGCAGTGATTAGACACTTGTATGAATTAGATAAATCCTCTGTTCCCTGTGGATGAATGTGGTATGAAAGTAAACTGAGACAAAAAGAGATGAAGTCTAGGAATGTCTTTGGACACATTATATACCTCCATTTGTATATACCTCCCTGTTTTTAAATGTTGGATGTTGTTATTACACACTTTGTCCACTAGAGGGCTGACAAGTTTATTTTTCAGTTCAGTTTCAAACACCCTCATATTGGATGTTTGTCAGAAATGTTGTGTGTGTTGTATGTGTTTATTGTAAAAAAAACAACTGAAACTGAAGTTTTATGATGTAACCGTCCGTTTATGGAGTTTGTACATTGCTGACTGTGCTGTAACTTAACCCTGTATAATAGCTATCCCCTCTGTTTTACAGGTTTCTGCGACTTGTATCCAGATGATGTTCAGTGAGAGGCCTCCTTCCATCTTTCACATTTTTCGTTGCGGATTATATGCATTTTGACATTATGTTATAATAAACTACTACTTTCTATCAAGATGCAAGTTATTTTAGAATAATAGTTAGTATTGGTTTCATGATCATTTGAATTTCATTAGCAACTAATGGTCAAAGTTTCAG
This sequence comes from Solea senegalensis, assembly GCF_019176455.1. NCBI lineage: Eukaryota > Metazoa > Chordata > Actinopteri > Pleuronectiformes > Soleidae > Solea > Solea senegalensis. The sequence continues at coordinate 9,603,519 of NC_058035.1, read as the reverse complement.
TTCAGATTATTACTGAATATTGCATTTTATATACCACATAAATTGGATCAAAACCCTTCTGTCAGAAGTATTGTGGTATGAATTTCATTTTGAGTTGTTGGAAGTGTAAGGTTTTACAGTTATGAAAACAGTTTTAGGTTACTCAAAAGCCACAAGACAGTGGCATTGAGCTTCCCAGTTTGGGTTAAATTGCATGCCTTTTATGAGGCTATCAGGTTATTCAAGGACTTTCTCAGGCTTGTGGATGGTGTGACTGGACTATCTTTTTTTATTTAGACTCAAGGCATGGGTGCTTTTGAAAAACGGTGGGGTCTTTTGCATGGAAAATATTGACAGTCTGGTTTAAAAGCTTTTATTGAAACATGGCTTCTTACAGGGCGAAACACACACACCAACCAGGCCTATTGAGTTGTTTCAGTTGACATTTGTAAACTGGTGTGCACAGGCATTTGGAAGGGCATGGGTGAAATTATTATATAATATTATAATAATATTATATCAGCAATTGACACTGACGCATAAATGGAAAGGTATATAGTTCATAAAAAGGTGTATATATAAAAGGTGTATGCAAAATGAAAAAAAACATTAAAAAGGTACTTCTTATTACTTGATATTGAGTGGCGGGACACATGAAGTAGGGAACTCCATAACAGCACCCTTTTTGATTTGAAGGGCACCCATAGGAAATGAAGTTACAAGGGCATCTTTTAGGGCACTGCATCACTTTTCTCCACTAGAAAGAAAGGCACTCTTCATGTTGTCACCACTTTACACACTTCAGTGTGTGTCTTGTCACTCGAGAGGACTTTATCACACAGCGTTTGTGTCCATTACACCACTGTTTGTAAAGTTTCACCTGTACCCAGAGGTGTAGAGAGAACTGAAATATTATACTCATGTAAAAGTACCACTATTTTTAAAAACATTTTACTTAAGTGCAAGTAAAAGTACTAGTCTAAAAATGTACCCAAGTTAAAGTATAAAAGTAGCTTGTTTAAATTTGCCCAAGTAAAAGTTACTTTATTTATTTATTTTATTGTAAAGCACTTTTTGATTTTATATCTGTGAAAGTGAGAAACTTTTTAACAAGGTTGGGGCACACAAAAAACCCTACTAAATGTAATTCATTACTTTCCACCTCAGCATGTGCCATACTTGAACAAATAGCCAATAATCATTTCAGTCAGATTTATAGAAACTTATGACAATCTCAATGTCTTTCAAATGAGTTTACATTTAGAAAGTGTGAAGTGTTCAGCCACCACTATATGAAACTTTGAAATTAAAATTAAAATGTGTTGCCTCGTGCAAAACACCATATTAAACATGCTCAGTAATTAGATACCTGTGTGTTTTTGAAACTATACTGTTACTTGAAAGTATAATTCTGTCTTTGATCAATGCCAGAAGGGAGGCAGAGTCACATGTCTGGCTGAGCAGTCAGCTGACAGTGAGACACCACTTAAAGGCATCAACAAGGTCTAGCGGCTGCATTGCAGAACTATCTACTCCTCAGTTAGCTCACAAGTATCCAGCGAGGAACACAAACAACTGATACCAGCCGGAAAACAGCACCGTCATGCTGCTTTTAACCCTACTTTTCGTGTCGTCAGGTAATATCAACACACACGGAAATTAATGGTGTATTGTGTTTAATAGGCGATGTTGTTTGGGTCGTTGTTCAGTTAAATTAAAATAAACACGGTCTGCGATCATTTGAAGTGCGCTTTTACGTAAAACGCGGAAACGATTGAAGCAGCCGTTAGCTTTGCCCAACAGAAGTAGCAAGCTAATGTTAACTTCAATAGCCAATACTGTCTTAAAATATGTTCAAATCATGTGTTTGTCCTTATTCGGTCCGTTTACTAAATATGAACTGAATTCGTAATGAAGCAGCGTTTGACTGAATACTGACCTTTTGTCTTTGAGGTTTCGCTTGTGGTTCGGCTGATTGTTATTGAGGCTTTAGCTTCGTTGCTAGCGCCACTTTGCTATCGCCACAACACTAATCTTGGGTCAGAATTTAATTTTGTAGGCATGGAAAAATATCGACAACACGCTAGTGTGTGGATATATTCAGTCTGGGCTCACTGTCGCTCCTGCTGTAAACAATTCCTGATCTATATGTATTCGTTAAGAGATATGCTGCTACATTTTAGTTTTCAATTAATAAGGAAAACATAAGCAAAACACCACATTATGCTACCTGCCGACCAACAAATGAATCGCTTTTTTTCTCATAACGGCAAACTCAAACCTCAAATCGGAAAGAAAATGGTGGAGAATGTGGGCTGTTTCCCAAAGTTCAAAATAAACACATCCTCAAATGTTTTGTCCACTAACCCAATATGTTAAATGAATACATTTATGACAAAGAGAAAGGAACAATTTAAGAAGAAAAATCACAGGGCTTGTTTTAATATCAATCAATTACTAATTGCAGTAGCAGGCACATATGACTAAAAATAAATGTTTGCATATTCCTGCCCTCAAACAAACTTACTATAATAAGAAAATAACTTGTATTTTTGGATTTAGTGGACGTAATTTAGTTCTTGACCACATGACTTCTACTTCCTCATGATCTAGACAATCCTCTACCCTACTAAGCAATGGGAAAAATATTAATTTTGAGTAATTTATCTATCCTTAAAAATGGTCCACTCCCATGTCATTGCACACTGCATTAATTTAGTGTAGGAGACGTAAACAAGTGTATGTTTTTTTTGTATTATATGGTCTACCTCACCATGCTAAAAGTCCTTGTTTAGGCTCAAGGAAAGTTGAAGGAAGGCAAACATTCATATTCTGTTATTCAAACTCCACATGTAAACCTAAATCCCCACGGCTGGCAAGTTTCATTTCAGCGATTTAAAAAAAAAAAATACAACTTCAATGTTTCCTTTTCAGTTTTTGTTCCTTTTGGTTTACTTTGCAGTTAGATACCTGTATTTGTCTTCATGTGCACTTTATGTGCAACAATTTTCTGACTGGCTTATCTTTATTTTCAAGCAGTGAGGTCAATAGATAGATAGATTTTTGTTGGAATAATGAGCCCATTTTACTGTGTGGTTTTTGGGATATTGATAGGAATTGAATGTCATTTATTTACTCTTTATCAGAGGCCATTTCTTTCAGCCCACTAGTATTGGTTCCCCAAGTCATGTTAGCTCAGTGTGTGTTTTGTGTATTGACTATTTAGGAAATAATGTATATTTGCACGTCTACAATCAAGGATGTGGAAGCTGTTAAAAGCTTAAGAGCTTAATCGCATTGTTCAGCAAAACTATTTGGGCCACTAGTGTGCAGCCTGTTACACTGAAACAGTTTCACAGGTAACATGTTGTTGAACAAACAGTGTGGATTATCTTTTGCACTCCACTGTGTCACATGATGTTCACTCAAATTATTGATAAGTTTCCCAACCACAGCCACACAAATTCAGGCAAAAATATGCCAATATTCCACTTTTCTGCTGACCTCTCATAAAAACCGGTTTGTCTAGATGGTAACAAGAAGTATATTGAATGTTGTTTTCTGCCACTGTGTATTTCTTTGTAAAAGCTTATTTTTCTTGACTGCTCACATGACTTGTGGGAGTGCCCTGCCGGCACTGTAACTTTACTAATACAGTGCAAAGAGGAAGGGCTTTTACAGAATTGGGTGACTTGACACTTGCTGATACTCTGTGACAGTTCTTGGACCTTATTGCAGAAGGCTACTCATTAACAAGTAAAAGACAAAGCAGGAAACATGGCTGATGGTGTTTGTTCTTGGTTTGTTGCTTTTCAAACACATTTTTAGAAAGCAACAAATTTTTTTTTAAAGATTTAGTGTTTTTTTCTTTCTTGATGGCAGTTACAAAACAGTTAAGCAGCTTCTTTTCCCCACAGTGCTCATTGTTTGTGTTTTAGCTTTATGATGGAAACGCCTATTACTTTTTTGGCATACATGACTAGTGGGACCAGACTTTCACCTTATCTAATAATTCAATCTTAAACTATAAATACATGTTGGTCCAGTCCATTTTGACTGACCTTGTAGCCTTGTGGAAGAAGCCTAACTTCCCTCAGTAATTATGTGAGGAAGTTTTTAAACCACGTTTCCGCTAAATGTACCAGGTTTTTAGGTTCCTACTGACAATTATTGTTCTGCATTTCACACACTAATGACAAACTGCTGCGATAATTGTGTGCACACATAGCCCACAGCCACAACTACCTGTTCCACACCAGTTCACCAAAAGGTAGTAATATAAAAGAGTCAACTCTTGACCTTTTTTTTAACATGGTCATTTTTGGTGGATTGAGGGTGACATAAAATGCAAAATGATGGATGCAGAATCTTCTGAAGAAAAAAAATTGAATTCAAGTGGGAAAATTGCAGACGATTTCTGCTTGTGCCTTAGCAGTAATATGTTTCCTGATCTCTAAAGTGTACAACTTTAAATGTTTATTTTTTTGTCAACCTTGCAGCTGTAGCGACCCCTCTGCTTGGCACAGAGCAGTGTGCTCGTGGCCCCCTCTACTGGTGTCAGAATGTGAAGACGGCATCCCTGTGTGGAGCTGTGACTCACTGTAGTCAGAATGTGTGGAGCAAGCCTCAGATGGTAAGATTGCATTCTTGCGTGAAATGCTTAACAAACACATACCTCTCAAAATAGAAAGATTGAATGCATACACATACAGTGTGCTATCACAGGTCTGCAAAATAGGCGTTGCATAGTTAATCAATCCTTTTCCCAATGTAACACAATGACATATGCTGTTATACAGTTATATCTTATAAATGTCCATTGTGGTGTCCATCCACATACACACATTAGAGTTGGGCTCTCCTATGAAATGTGTATATATGCTGTCCAATCATCTGTTTTCAGAAAACAGTGCCATGTGATTTGTGCAAAGAGGTATTGATGGTGGTAGAGCAGATACTGAAGGAAAATGCCACTCAGGTAAGATTTCTTTTTTTATGTGATAAGAACATTTATTCATGTGACTGTATCTATATGAAAAAAAACAATTTGAATGACTGATATTTAGTTATATCTGTGATTACAGGGAGAGGTTCTTGGTTACCTGGAAAAAGCCTGTCAGCTCATCCCCGATCAGAGTATGGCAGCTGAGTGTAAGGAGATGGTGGATGACTATTTCCCCATCATCATGGGAATCCTTACTGGAGAACTGGTGAGTTTTGTCTAAATAAGACCTGTTGAAATGAGGAAAAAGAAGGCGATGTTTGGAACAGAACTAGCTGAAATAACATTATTTGTTTAGGGTCACTGAATATTGCCCTTTTTAATTTTGCTGATGCCAATAAAGAAAGGTCTGATCTAAGAAACACTTTCTGATGAGCTGTAAACGCATGTTTTACTAATGATCTTCTTTAGACTTACTCAAGTTTGGTTTGTATGTCAGTTTATTTTTCAGCTTCACTTCAGACTCTTGAATTGGGCCATCTGCCCTGAATATAAAAAGAGGGAAAAGGTGACGTGACTGTGGGCAAAGAGCAGTGAGCTAAATGAAGGCTATTGATGAGGAAATGAGCCTGAGTAAAGGGGAACAGGCTCCTCATTGTGTCAACCACATGACCAAGAAAACATTTGATGCAGCTTTCTTTGTTTCAACTCTCACCCGCGACAACGTCAGTGGGAACAAAATTGATAGTTCACTTCATAGATTCTATAAAGATGTAACTTCTCTTTAAACCGTTTCTGTCAGTCATTTGATTGTGCGTCATCAGGATTATAAATCACTTCCTTATAATGTGATTAAAAAGTGACATAAATCTGTGTTTGCAGGAGGATCCTAGTGTGGTGTGTGGTGCCATAGGCCTGTGTAAGTCTCAGCAGGTAGCCCTGGCAAAGGTTGAAGCCCAGGCCCAGGAGCAACTTAAGTCAAACGAAATCCCCCAGATTGACCTTTCCCATCCAGTGGTTCCTTTCCTCTTCAATGTGCCTCAGCTACTTTATCCACAGGAGGCCCCCAAGCAGGAGGCGCCCAAGCAGGTACACTTTATTTATTTATTTATTTTTTCTTAAAGCGCTCTCTGTAGCCACACGCACAGAACATGATGTCCTCCCGCCACTTAGTCTTATTTTCTTTATCTCGATCTGACCATCCATGTAGGACAGTAATGATGTGTGCCAGGACTGCATCAAGTTCCTGACCGATGCTCAAGAAGAAGCCAAGGCAAACGCCTCATTTGTTGACTCTCTTATTGCGAATATTGAGAGGCAGTGTGACCTGATGGGCCCAGGCTTGGCTGCAATGGTAAGAGGAGGAATGTTTTTTTTTTAAATATGTTCTGTAAAAGAAATGCTGTACATTAATGCTTTTCCTCTTTGCAGTGCAAGCAGTATGTCTCTCAGTATGGCACCCTTGTGGTTGACATGCTCATGAGCATGGTGAGTTTTCTAAACCTTTGTCTTCACTTGTTTCTCTGGCATAAGTCGCAATGTAAAAAGAGCATGATATTCTAATATTTACTGATGAACCCTTGAACTGGTCATCAAAGCTAATGACACTGTTTATTTGTATATATTTGGTGGCACTAAGCCCCCATTGGCTTGCTCACAGAATTGATGTATATCTTCAGAACTCTTCCTTTTTTTTTTTTCTTAATCTCTGCTGTTTTTTTGTTTTTTTTTCCATTCCATCTATTTCTTTTTCACTTTCCTCCTCTCCATTCATGTTGCCTTGCTCTGTTTTGTCCTGCTCTGGGTTTTGTGTGCGGCTCCCCAGGAACAGGTAGGTGTCTCTGTGTTCAGCCTGTAGCCTTTTTAACCACTAGCTCCTGCTTTTTTGTGCCGTTCACACCACTAAACTACTCACCTCACCTCACCCCGTAGAAACGCATGTTGTATTGTTGTTTGAATTTTGAGTGAGTGCACAAGGCTTTACCCGAGCACTAATGTTTGGCTGATGACTTGGAGTGCCTGTTGGAACATCACAACAAATAAGAATACAGTGTGGTTATTTTTAACCTTTCATCACTAATTGGCTGTAACCACCTTTATGTCATTTATTTATTCATTTATTTTTGAAATGGTCTCCATGTTTGCATAGCCACAGTTTGTAAAATTGTCTCGGGGGGAGGAATTGGGTGGAGTCGAAGTATGGAAAATGGTTGTAGTCTTGCAATAGTAGACTCTGTTGCAATCAGTACAGCCCACATCATCTGGTCTACTCACCTCAACACAATGACACAGACAAGCTGAGTGGAGGAGAACATTTGGAGCACTAGCAGAAGACACCTATTATTATTATTATTATTATTATTATTATTATTATAATTATCATTATTATTATTATTATCACCACCATGAAAGATATCTAAGACTTATCATGTAAGACATCTAAAATATTGCTAGTTTAGTAACAAAAATAGGATGGATGCATTAAGCTTTTTTCTTAGTTTTTTTTCTTTTTGAACAAACAACTGCACTTGCACATACTCAAATGTGGCACTCTTACCTATTTATCTTTTAGCGCAATCTTTCTTTCGGCTCTTTTTTTTTACTTTTTAATTTTTTGTTTTTAGTTTGGATGAGAAGTGGCTGTCAGTGATGAGCTCAGCATTTTATTGTACTATGTATGGCTGGTCTTACAGAGCTGCAAAAGGAAAAAAATAATTTTGCCTGTATGGGTGTGTCCTGCACTGTGGTTTCATATTGGTAACAGAACTGCATCACATGTTTGGGTTTTTTATTTTTGACTGTGCGATGGGGACTTGCATGGATGGTAATGTGATGAAAGCACATGGCTTTTTTTTTTTTTTTAAGCATGCAATGTAGCAACATTTGTTGACCTTGCGTGTCCTAAAGTAACTGTTTCTGTCCTCAGGAACCCAAAGAGCTGTGTGTCCATGCTGGCTTCTGTACTGCTGCTTTGAAGAAGATGACTCCCATGCTGAAGCTGCAGGTTGCTAAGACTGTACCAGCAACCAAGGCTGTACCCGCTCTCAAGATGGTCCCTGCCACCAAGATTGTGTCTGACAAGGTCAGACTGACTTCCCAGCATTTGATGGGTTGAGCTAAATTTCAGTCTTGTGGGACAGTATTGGACTCATGAGACATTAATTCTTTGTTTCAGCCCATGGTGCGTGTCCGTGATTCCCCAAAGTGTGCCATCTGCGAGTATGTGATGAAGCAGCTGGAAGACATGCTGGAGGATCAGACCACAGAGGTGCGACACACATGCATTTAATCTTGTGGTCACATTTCACTTTTTAAGCATGAAGTAGAAGTAGATGTACATACTTTCTGGATGCCATGGTCCAGCCCTACTTTAACCATATAGTTTGTCGCTCATGTTAGTCAAAAATGTATGACTCTGTAATTGTCTAATGTGACCTAGTGACCAGTGTGACAGACATTTGTATTGGTTGTCAAGCTGACATGTGTGTCTCTCAGGAGGAGGTGATTCATTCTGTGGAGAAGGTGTGCACATATCTGCCCTCCACTCTCACTGCCCAGTGTAAAGACCTGATTGAGACCTATGGCCAGGCCATCATTGAGCTGCTGGTGCAGCAGGCTGATCCAAAGACCATCTGCACAGTGTTGGCGCTCTGTGCTGATGCCAACCGTGCGTTTGTCCGTAAGTTTTCACTCATTGCTGACACCAGAGGTGTGAGGTTCTATTGTATCACCCGTGTTTTGTTTTGTTTCTTCCCTCACACATGGCTACACATTCTTTCCAGCTCCACTGGATCAAAGTCTCTATAAGACTGGTGGTTACTGTGAGGTGTGCAAGATGGCTGTCAATTACATCGATGGAATTCTGGAGAAGAACGCGACAGAGGAACAGTTCGAGGAGGCTGTGAGGAAAGTGTGCCGCTTCCTGCCTGAATCTTTTCAGACACAGGTAACGACTTGCATCGTCTCAGACTCTGTCATTTTAATATGTCTTCAGGAAACTACTGTACATTAACCATGTGTTTCTATCAACAGTGTGACCAGATGATTGTACAGTACGAGCCAGTGATGGTCCAGCTGCTGCTCCAGATGCTTGACCCAGAATTTGTGTGCATGGTAAAGAGTGACCAGTATTAATAAATAACAAGACAACTCGTGTGGAAATGAAATCTTGAAATTTAGCTGTCACTATATCCCTGCAGGCCACTGAGAGATGTGGTTGTTTGTTTTTTGTAACAGAAAGTAGGAGCCTGTCCTGAAGGCGGGCCCATGCTGCTGGGAATGGAGCAGTGCATTTGGGGACCTTCATTCTGGTGCAAGAGCATGCAGACAGCAATTCGATGCAATGTGAGTATTTGAGCACATCATTATCCATGTTCACTTTTTACCTGCAGGTTTTCTTGGACAGGCCTGTCTAACCACTTGTCTCTGTTTTAGGCCGTGGCTCACTGCAAACGCCATGTGTGGGTATAAAAGGAGATGGCACAAATTCATGTATAGGGAATTAAAAGAAAGGAAAAAAAAGAGTGCTGCTTTCCAATTTTAATTAATGTCCTGTTTTCATTTTTAATAGACTTAAATGATTGCCATTTCTGTTCAAAATTAACGTTGATATTTTGATGGTGGAAATTTACAGGCTTTTGGTGTAAGTGTAACGAGAGAAAGAGATTGTATATAGGGACATGCAGCTTGTGCCTCTCCCTGCTTCACTGAGCAGTTTTACATAATTTGAGTTGCATATCCCCTTTTTCGCTTACTGGGTGTTGTATGTTCAGGTTCACAAATTTAAAGATTCACATGTAAATTTTTGAAATAGAATTGGCTGGCTGTCCTGATCAGACTCTACCAGCTGCATTTGATATCACACAGGACCTAATTGCAAATGGCTCTGTGTGTTGAATGAATGGCATTACTTTAAGTCCCATGTCTGACTGTGTTTTGTAGACTTTTTGTTTTGTTCTGATTTCCCGTTGTTTGCAAATCAGTATCTTGCATACAAAAATTTGATTTGTCTGCTTCAGACCCAGAGCCAATTGTCATTGTAAATCTTTAACAATTAAAGTGATTCCAATCCAGTTTTTTTTTGTTTGTTTTTTTGAAAATCCTAACTTAATTTAACAAGTTTGCCACAATATTTATTACATGGTGGCATTTTTCTCAAACTAGAAAAGTGGACTGCAGTAGCCAGAACTCTAATCTGTGCTAGGCTTACTTTGGTCCAAACTGTTAGTTTGGTCTATGAAAAACTAGATGGTTCAGCCATGCATGTTCAGCCTACATGGTCATCTTACAACCAATTCCTGTCTCTAGTCTATAGGCCATAAGATGCTTAACTGCTAAGTTGTCCTCGCATCAGTGCTGTCTTCATGTGATGGAGTGGTCAGTGCTGAAAAGTGCTATATAAATACAGACCATTAGCTTACAGCAGGTCTCGTATAGATTTCCAGGGAAACCTCTTCACTTTGCTACAGAAGAGTGTGCCATTGTAGCAGGTTAAAGTGCTACTTTTAATTCTGTGCATGCACAACAGGCATCATGAGTAGACAAAAATGTGAATACACAAGTCTTTATTTACTGGAAATGCTTACTTTATGTGATCCTAGTTCAATTAAGAGGATAACAAACACTTGGTCACATTTCTTACCCGTATCCCCCTGTATTGTGATATAACTTTGAAAACAACATTCAACACCCAATGCATAAAAACTATCCCAAATGTAAAAGTAATTGTGTTTTCCACTTTAAGAAAGTACAACGTGAAAGCTTTGTGAATTGTCCCTCGTGTATTGCAAATATTGCTAGAAGAGGCACTTCCACATTTCAAATATGGAGAGACCAAAAACCAAGATAGACGAAGCCTTGAGACTCATTCTGAGCCACACCACTGTAAACTAAATACATTTTGTGTGAGTGCAGTTGTGCCCTTTTTGTTCAAGAACGGTGCTGAGCTTATCGGGACTTTTCCCTTCAACAGTCAAATGGCTTCACTGGTGCACATTGCTTTGAGGTTACACGATTCATCAGCAGCGGGTACAGTGGCTCTACCACATGATGCTTTATTCCCTCACAACCTAATCATATAGAGCGAATGATAAGAACGGAGAATGCAGATCCAACAGCGAGTCCCAGAGTGAGGAAGAAGGACATGACCACTCCTGTGGCCTCTGTCAGCTCTCGTGAAACCACCTTTGGGCCATAGATCATTGGTAGAGTGCCAAGGTAGCCGTTGGAGATGCCTAGCAGGCAATTGAAAACCATTGGATAAGCGTCATGTTTGAACAACACTGTGTGCACGTGGTCCCTAGGCTGATAGTTACAGAACACGAAAAGTGGGACCATGACAGAGCGACATAGCACCAGCACTGGCAGGACTCGACTAGTGGGGCCAGGAACCTGCAGCCAGACTGTGGCCTGCCTGCCACAGAAGTCTGCTGCGTTGTACAGGAGGAAACTAGTGAGGGGCACAAAGTAAGTGGTTGTCCAGGGGCTGCCGCTGTCTTTGTGGACAGACTGGATCCCCGAGGATATGGCAGGGAAAACCATTAAGGAGATGAAGAAGACGTAGAAGACACTAAGACCGAGCACCCACGTCTTCCTAAGGATGGGCTGCAGTGGTGGGACAGAGTCTCTGCCTGTACTGCCTTCACTCAGGGCTTGTGCAGTGGTACATGTTGCTGCCAGCATGTAGTGTCTATAAACAAGAAGAAAAATGCATCAAATTTGTAAAAAAAAGAAACCGAAAAATGTTTAAGCTATTTTTTTCATTAAGAATTGTATCGGTCATGTCTGAACAGAATAGGGCTACAGAAGTACTGATTGCTCTTGGTGTAATCAAATGACCTTATTTTGTAAAATAACCCATTCCCTAAACAGCAGTTCTATCATTAGACAGTCATAACTATGTCAAGGGAGGTCAACTTTAGATGACTTAATTCTGTTAAATTAATTTCTGCTGACCTATTTACATGATGGCTGTAAATCTAATAAGCACACACAAATAATTACAGAAGCAGATAAGATAAATACATTCAATTATGAACTAAAAGGCCACTGTGTTTGGGAAGTGAATGTTTTGAGCATTGGCACCATCTAGTGGTGGTCTTCAGAACTGTGACAGGTAATGTGCATGAATAATTCTGATGAGTGCCTTTGCCACTGACCTTGAATATTCCAGCTTGGGCAGCAGCAGATACGCGACGATGCAGAGCAGAATAAAGACATCAGCCGTCAGGAAATAGGCCAAAGCGCTTTGTGTCACATCCTTTGTGAGGGAAAGGTGCATTATTGATGCTACTGCAGTCAGAGTGCCTCCCATAGCCTGACCTGAGACAAAACAGGACTCATCACATATACTTTATACGTAAAAAAAAACAAAAACAGTATAGACATGGTGTGAAATGGGCTTAAATGTCCTGGTTATATTGTCAGTGTCCCACACTTCCTATCCCATCATTCTTGGTCTACTGGTATACAATGAATTTATATATTGGAAGACTTATAAAAATCTTTAACCTGTTCAACGGCTTGTTAAAGCAATTATCTAATCAGCCGATCACATGCCAACAACTTCATGCATTCAGGCATGTAGACACGGATAGGACGACCTGCTGAAGTTCTCAAATCAAGAAGAAAGAGTGATTTAAGAGAGTCTGAATGTGGTGTAGTTGTTGGCACCAGATGTGGTTGTTTATAAAGAGAAAAAAATTTAAATATCCACGGAGTGGAATTTCTTTGGGTGATAATACCTATTAATGCCAGAGGTCAGAGGAGGAGGTCAATTTGAAATGATAGATAAGCATTAGTAATTGGCAACAACAAGAGGCAAACAAGAGGCAATCTTGACCTAAATTAAGACAGTACCTGATATTAGGGCTTGAGAGATCCTCATAGGGAAATGCCCACTGATGCCAAAAACACTGCCAGAGAAGACATTAGAAGCTCCGCTAACGACAGCCGCACTGGTCAGTGTGGCGATAAAGAAAGTCTCCTTGCAGTCCGACACGTCCACCTTCACCAGCACCGTGGTCACCACAAACACCAACAGGATCACAACAAGAGACACCAGGATCCGGATGTTAGCCGAGAACCTACAGAGAACACAAACAGCTGATCGACACTCAGTGTTTTGCCCTGTGCTGTCACAAACTGTACAGACTGTCTACAAGACTATTAATGTGCAAATACAGACTTTTGTTGCCACGCAAATTATACAAAGCTCTCCTGTTGAATATGATATGACAATAATGTCAGTTATCTTAAGTTATATTAAGATATCTTAATAAAATAGAATGACCTAGATTTAGAGAGAATGTATAGAAACACACAACATTTAATGTCCCAAGAAAAATCACTTTATAGTAGTTATCTTTTGTGATTTGTTAGGACAAATAAACCATTGTAACATCCACACAGCGACAACACAGAACGTGTGAAAGGGAAGCAAATGTAGTTTTCACACAGGGTGAGACTCAAAGTGAAAAGGCCCCAGGAGTGTGGGCTGTGTGTGTTTGTGGTCTCAACCTGTTTATGAGAATGTAGTTTAGTATCAGACACAGCACGGAGGGAATCGTGGACGCGATGGCCAGATAACTTTCAAAGTAGTCCTGTAAATGGAGAAAATAGAAAACATTCATTTGCTTTTGACTCACTCATTAACATAGTATCCTACATGAAAGGAAAAGAGGGGCAAGAAATCTAAAAATTCTTCCTCCCTTACATTTGCTGCGCTTTCCTTGTTAACTCAAACAAAGTGAGTAGCAGAACTGTTTTACACTTACAGCTGTTTGTCTAAGGTAAAGTTGACCTCTAGTCACAGAGTTGTTTGAACAAAAACAAACTTTAATATACTTTAACTTTAAAATACTTTAGTGCTAGAGTACTTGAGGCAAAGTTTGCAGAGGCTGTGAAACACAATTAACGGTTCAGCTGTGAAGATAGACAACTGCTTTCTTCCTTAAGTTGCTCGGGCCTTTCAGCTCACTACATCTTTTTGTAGTAATCGAACAATTACATCTACTTTGATATGTGAAACACTTTCAACAACTACATTTGTTTGCAAGACAAGATTCATTTGCCTCCTCTGCCTTTAAGCGTAGCGATCTAAACGAGCCTTTCTAATTGCATAACTGTGTTGAAATGAATGTCAAATGCAAGAGGACAATCCGTCCTCACATCTATCACAGGACTGTCAGTTCCATGGGAAAATGGCTGAATGGCAAAAATGTGTGACTTTTACACATGAACAATAAACACATTGTATTTTGATTCTCTCTCACTCACACCGAGATTTGAACGTTGATCCTCGCCACCGCTGTGTTGAGTGTTGTTGCTCAGTTTGTAGAGCCAGTAGTGTTTGGCTGTTATGAAGAAATTCCAGGGCAACAGGGAGCCGATGCCCATCAGAAAGAAGATCATGTACACCAAACAGTAAGAGTCCTCTGGACTGTAGCGCACAGCCAGAGGCACTGGCAGGAGGGACGAAGAGGGACTCTGGTCCTCGTTTTCCTCTTCCAGAGATACATTGTCATTGCCAAGAGCAGGTGGAATATATGAGGAATTGATATTGTGTGGCACAGGCTCTTCAGCATCCATTTTGACACAGAGGACACTGGACACTCAAACAGTACAGATGAAGGTAAAAGGTAAACAGGGTTGGTGGAGGTAGTAAAAACACGAAGACAGGAGATGTAAAGCAGAAACCTATGAAAGAGAAGAAAAAAACACGAGTTGAATATAAAAAACTACACCATATTAGGTTGAACGAGACTTATATTCACTTGTCCAGCAAGGGGAAAAAAACAATCTATTTTTGTTCTGGAGCCATAGTGTGAATCTCTGTAGCTTGTCACTGACCAAGATCAGTTACACTGTCCACATCCTGTGATGCTGCAGTGGAAGCAAAATTAACCCTGAGATCGGTTGTTCAATTCTGGAAATAAACACAGTTTATCCAGTCGTTTGCCTTCACATGTCCACATGTAAAATACTTGCTCAGCACAAAACTGAGCATGACAAACTGGTTTTTCAGTGAGTTCAACAGGAGACAGAAACAACATGAATAATTGACATTAAGACAGAGCCGAACCCACACTCGTTATTTCCTCGCGTCTCTGCGACACTGATGAAGGAGCATTTAAATAGCTGGTTATATCATTACGGTAAATGCATTAGGAGAAATATGTTGTTAACAGTAAGGCTGCACAATACATGGAAAACATGCAATATGCATAATGTTTAAGAATATTGTGATGAAAATATGATTTCTGATAAAGACACAAATATTAAATTACACAGTGTTAAAAAGCCTTTCTGCTTTGTTGTCACTGCCAACTTAAGACCAACTTAAAAAGTGGAATTAAGCCTTTTCATTATCATTAGATTTAGCAGATGTATACAGTACATCTTTCATTCATTTAACCCTAACCCTGTGAACCCAATGCTCTCCCACAGCTGGAATCTGGCTACAAGTCACAGCTTGGTCTCTCACACGCTGCAGTATTCTCAGACGTTCATTGCTTTCACATGTCCTTTATTAGGGCATGTGATTAATTGACCCATAATACTGATTTACATCTGTCAGCATCCTGCAACCTCACACGTCTCAAAAAAACGAGTAGTGAGTCAGTGATGCACGTGTGATGCACAAGACAGGACAGGAAAAGACAAGCTTTCAGCTTGTATTTCTGCACACTTAAGATATAAACATCACTTCCGCTATTTATGAAGCTGAAGCAAACACTGACAGGAGAGAAAGACGCTGACATTGCACCATGAAGACTCACTTGTGTCATTAAAGAGGAAGACGTTTTCACATGACGCTTACCCCAAAGAAATCACGACACTCAACAGTTTCACCCGAGTAGGAATTTCCCGTTTAATGGTTTCACTCACTGAAAGATATCTGCTGTAAGCAAAAAAATAATAAGCCGCCAATTATGCCCGTTATCTTTCTATGGTTTTCAAGTGACTCGTGAAAGGATTTTATAATTTAAGGTTCGCATTTGTGAAGCCGAAAAACATTTAAAAGTTAAGCTAGCTTAGCTGGTAATGAGAGCCACGAAGGTGAGCACAAAAGTGGCAGCATGTTTTGACTCAAACAAATAACATATAAACGTACCTCACAGAAGGAGACTGCCGGGCGGATGCTCGTGCCCTTTACTACAGAGTTATTCTGCCACTAGTGTCCATTCCACGGCATATTTTCTTTTCTGGTCAGCTGACATTCCAGCATTTTCACTGTTGACCAAAACAATGAACTTTCCGGCGCAACCTTTTCAGAATAAAACTGGCTGAACCAACATATATATTTGAGTCAATCTAAACGATGAGAATTACGTTTATAATTCGTACATATTTAGTATAGTTGGTAAATATTTAGTACAGTTATAAATATATAGATGTGTGTGTGTGTGTGTGTGTGTGTGTGTGTATGTGTGTGCTTGTGTGTGTGTGTGTGTGTGTGTGTGTGTGGGGGGGGTGTCCTGCTTTTGTTTTGAAAGCTAGACCGAAGCTCTTGTTATTGTCGGAAATTAGAATCCCTTTTCAAAATAAAAGCATGCATTAAACTTGGAAATTCAACTGTTTTCGTGAAGCTTCATTAGTGATATTACATGCACGTGATATCTAATTATCTTACAAAGTTACCATAAAAGATCAGAAACTCTCATAAAATACAGAAATACCCTGAACAACAATAGAAGCTTAGCACAAACGGTTATTCAATTATTTATTCAGTTATTTATATTATTGGAAAGCCTAAACGAGGTCCTCACAAACAGTCATAGGTTAGTATGACAAACTGTTTTTGTTGTGTCTGTCGTAATGTGTCTTGTGGTTGAGCTGCTGTGACTGTTTTAAGGCTGTTCTGGACGATTTTGATTGTCACTATAATGGCTATCATCATGCTGAGTTTCATGGATTTTTACTATACAGTTTTTGAATAAAAAAGGGAAATTAAAGGGAAAGTCCACACACGATCCCAATTCGCTCTTTTATAATTTACATAACGTTACCATGGGTTAGGGCTAACCCGATTTTGGGAGGACTGAACCTCCAAAACTTTTAGTATTTAGATCAGGGGTGTCCACACTTTTTTTTAACAAGGTGGTAATGGTCACTTGACACCTTTTTTTACAGTAACTTTTACATACAAATACAGTGTTTCATTAAAATGTAATTCTCATTGTCACAATTATAATTTTTAAATGTCAATGCAACCACATCAGCAGGAGTGAAAAAAGAAAAGAAAAAGAAAAAAAAGATTCTGACTGTCTGGGCTCAGGTTCCAAAGCACAACTCTTTACCAGCTGAGCAAATGGAGGTGACACCAAACCAATGTTGATTTTTGTCCAAGTCCCTCCGTAGTCATAAATAATACATTATAGAACAGAAGCTGCTGCCGGGGGTGGAGTGGCTCAGTGGTTAAGACCCTACCTTGTGTACCAAAAACATCATGGTCGCAAGTTCGATTCCACCCCTGGCTAATTGTACTTGATTCCATTGTAAGTCGCTTTGGATAAAAGTGTCTGCTAAATGACATGTAATGTAATGTAATGTAATGTAAATAATCTCACCAAGGGTATTTTTGTGGAATCACCCTTTAAAACTTGTAGGGAGAGACACATTCTGCACGACATACTAACCTATGACTTTTTTGTCACATTTTGGACGACATACTAACCTATGACTTTTTTACATATTTTGGACGATATACTATAGTATGACTTTTTTGTCACATACTATAGTAAGACTATTTTTTCCCATTTTGGACGAAATACTAACCTATGACTTTTTTTTCATATTTCGAACGACATACTAAAGTATGACTTTTTTGTCACATTTTGGACAACATACTAACCTATGACATTTTTGTCACATTTTGGAAGACATACTTAAGTATGACTTTTTTATCACATTGTCACATTTTGGACGACATATTAACCTATGACTTTTTATTCATATTTCGAACGACATACTAAAGCATGACTTTTTGGTCACAGTCTGGACAAAATTCTAACCTATGACTTTTTTGTTACATTTTGGACGACATACTATAGTATGACTTTTTTGACACATTTTGAACTGAACCTTGAACTGTAAACGTTTGATTTCATTATTCATTCAAATGTATGTTGCATAATAAGACATTGGCTAATCTTTATCGAGAGAAACATTGAAATATACAAAATGAGCTCATTAATATGTTAAATCTATCTAAGAACTAGGACTGCGAACAGTCATGACAGGGCCCTCGCACCAGATGCAAGCGTCCCCACGCCACTCGGAAGCTGTGGTCTGCTGACCTCGGTTTCCTTATGCACGTTAACCCCCTCAAAATTCACCTGAAAGCCACGGATATAATAATAATTTGAAGTATAACAATAGGTTCCTCACACTCGGGCTAGGAGCCGTCCTGGACCCCTGCCATTCGTGGCTCGGGCCTTAATTAAAATAAATCCATGGTTACCTTGTGAGCTGTGTCCTAAAAATGAGTTGAATGTAAACTGTACTGTAAAGTACTTTTATTAGGCACCAGTAGATGGCACTAGAATACAGCATATTGAGTGTGAAAACCTGCACACAAATGGACAAAGCTGGAATCAATAAACAATGAGACACTGGTTAACTGCGCTGTCCTCTTTGCAATAAGCACATTTAATTATTACTCTGATTTTTTTTTTTTTACAGCATAAGCTCACATACATTATCCTTATGCTTTTATGAATAGTTTTCATAGCATGAATGTCTCCTAATCGTTTTACTCTTCGAGAAGTGGTATAATGACATAACACAGAAGAAGAAGAAAGTGTAGTGTCAGAATGTTCCTAGTTTTAAATGTTGTAAAATAACCTTCACAGTGCTCATTTATTCACCCCCCCCCATCCTATCCTGCATATAGGACTGAGCCTGAAGCTGCAGTCAGCTTTTAAAAGGTTTAATTAACTCATGCACTGGAGGGTGGCATATTAGTCCTCAATTAGCAGAGCATTTAATGAAACAGGTGCAAAGTCTTGCCTGCAATTGGCCAAAGTGCAGCAGACACTCACTACAGATGACTCATTGGGATATTTGATCCCAATGCAAGAGACAAATCTCTCAAAGATGAAACCCCCCATCCACTCATAAATAAACAAATAAACAAAGTTGGGTCTAAAGGCTCAGGGTCGATCCTCAAAGGCCACTATTAGCGTCTCTAAAATCTTGTTAATTTGAAGGCTGGATGGTGAAAAGCTTGCAAAACTAAATGGACCTAAAGGGAATTTTCCACTGAGGTGTAAGGAAATGGAGACAGCTTGAGTAGCTTTGCATTTTCTGTGAAAATGAGGTGAAATTTATATTTAAAAACAAAAAAAAAAAAAAGGAAGGAAGAAGCAGATTTTATCCTGCAAAATGGAACAGGAAGTATTAGAGGCAGCTAACTAGCAAATAACACAAACACTGTTGTTAAACTAAGAAATATAATTTATTGCATAAAAATTATATTTAGTTACAGGTAAGAAGGCGAGACGTTTATTTACAATTGGTACTTTACAGAGATAAAATAATGTCACTGAATCAGTTGAGTCTTTGTAAAAACGTCCGACTTCATAAACAAAAGGCTACATTTTTCTCTCTCACGGGACCAAAGTAGAATCCAGTCCATTTCCGGCACAAATTATCCAGCGCTATGGCCAGAGATCCCACATATACTCAAGAAATCTGGATGAATAAACACTGAAGTCTATAGCTAGCAAGTCACTGTAACAAGATTTAAGGAAAAATAGACCTGCAGTGTTCAGGGATCCAAAGTACTGAACTGGTTGTGTTCATTTCCTCACAGGAAAAGATCTGCAGGGCATCAGTTCATAACGGTCGTCACAACTTGTTTTGCAGCCATTGCACCATACTTTGTTTTGTTCTTCCCCGTGTGCTGTTTCAGCTTCCTCCGCCAGCCAGTGAGCCAATTCTTCTGATTCAGAATGACCACGCAGACCTCCATCGCCACTTTTACACCACTTCAGGATACAAAAACCCTGTCATTGCCCTGGTCTGAAAAATAGAATTACTCTTCCAGGGAACAAAAGAATTCAAAATGCTTTTTTTTTTTCTTGTCTTTCCTTTCTTTTGTAGTTGCATAGCACTTACAAAGAGAAAAAAAAAATGACAGATCCGAGCGTGTGCACACACCCACCTGCCCACTCACACACTAACACACACAATTTGCTTTCAGTTCATTCATACAAAAAACAGTGACATGACTCAAAGCTGAAGAGGAGGGATACTGCCTGTGTTATGGTGTCTGTAGTTTCAAAGACATGAACACTGTGTTTCTCTTTTGCTCTTGAGGGAGAACAAGTTTCAATAAGACATAGAACCATGTCCGCGGCGACAGCGAACATTAAATTCCTGCCTCACAATAAACAGACGGAACATAATTGATCATGAAAATAGGTTGAGGGCCCTGACCACAAAGCAGGCGGCTTAGCAATGAGGTTAACAATATGTTATGAAATCGAGAGGAGGGAGACATAATGAGCTCCACGGCGATGGATGGACACACAGATAAATGCTAAACAGAGTGTGGATTTAAACGTAATGCAGTTTAGTGTTGAGGTAAAATCTATGGTCCCTTGCTGCTTCGTGGATTCAAGGCAAGAATAATCCATCCAATCCAGACAGTGGAGTCACCTGAATATTTCCCCACCTCTAATTATGTCTTGTATAGATATACTATATTGAAAATAACACATAACCATAGCTCCTGTTGTTCACACGAGACACCAGTGAGACATTCACTGTGTACCAAAGTCTCACGTTTGGTCTGCCCTGCTCGACTAGAATAAAAAAAACACACAGGAGCTCAGCGGCCTAAACAAATGATGAAACGGCTTCAATGTGATCGTGACAGCAAAGACGGTGGGAGAAAAAACAAGCCAACGATCCACAAATGGATAATAAATTAAAGAGCGTTCCACAAAGGAAACTTTTAAGAGATGACCAGAAAAGCTCTCCTGTAGTTTGATTCTCAACAGATGGGAGGAGTGTGGCAGAGCGATAGTGGAGCGTGAGCAGGGATGAAAGAGAAAACACCTCTGTGATTCAGAACGATGTGCCAAGGCTTTGAGGCATTTGTTGGTGCTCTACAACATAAATAGTCAGTTGGTCTCGTTTTCCACCAATTCTTTAACAACAGAGCTCACCCCCGCGCCTCAGTGAGGAGGTCATTTTTTTTTTTTTTACAAAATGTTTTCAGCAGAACGCGGCACACGCTCCTGCCCTTCAACCTCGAGGGTTTGCTCCTCACGCGATTTGTTGACAAGAAATCCTAGTCTGTTTAATTCTGGTCCAATTAATGACCAGTTAGTCCACATGTGTCTTTAGCCTGAGGAGGTTGTGCACACATCAATGCTGATGTCACCCACACAGAATGACAATGGAGAACAGAACAAAAAAAAAAAGCCCGTGAAACATCAGGTGAGATAGTGTTATATCATGCACTTTCATGCTGCCTCTGAAACCTGTGTCATCCCATGTTAGAATGTGTGTTTGTGTGATTTTGCTTGTTGTTTATCTCAATTGTCTTATACACACACAACAGTGTCATTTTCAATCCAACATCTTGCATATGCAACATTGCTTTGGTGGATTCAGGCTGAATCAAGTTTGCAGTTATTGTATGTGATGGAAATGGGTTTACGGTGGACGTGGGCATACAGTAGTGGCTGATCAGTGAAAAGCAGAGGTAATTAGTACATGTCAAAAAAATCAAAAATGCTCTGTGGGCTGATGACGTGGGTCAGTCTGTGCATATTCATAGGCAGGTATTTTATTTTCTTCACGGTGGTAGAAAAAAAAGAAAGAAAAAAGAACGTCTTGCTCGCTCTCCATGACTGATCAACAATCCCCGTCCGTTGTCATGACAACTAGCACTTCACTTTTGCCCATCTCTTCCAGTGCAGTCGCCAGAGAGACCAGGTCCGCGTCACCTTGGTGACAAGCTTCCCATAAGTCCAGTAGAACACCTGTGGGGCTGGGCTTTGTTGCAAAGTAGTTTAGGTACCTGAGGAGAAGAAAGGACAAGAGCGTCAGGGGAAAGCAGCGCAGCATTGATTCTAAACACATGAGGTCATTTGTTTGTTGGAATTCTGCTGGTATCACCCAGCAAAGCAACTCTCAGTTATCATAATTTAAATAAGGCCAAATGATTTGGGAAAATCTAAAAAGCAGGTTGTCACTTCAGATATAAATCTCTTTTACCTAGCCACCTAGCTCACAGTTTACAGTTTATTACAGCCCCTGTAGGTGGCTAAACTACTGCGTATTGAATCAGTTTCCTGATGACGTTTACGTCACAGAAAAACAAACAGCGAACCGCGAGATGGACGGTGCTGTGACTCTGTATGTTTCGTACCTGCTGTACATGCTAATCATGACATAAACTAAATGGCTCTTGTGGTTGCTGTGTTGTCCGAAGATGATTTCTGGCAACAGTACTGCAGCTTATAAGTCATCTCCTTCTACTTCCAGGTCAAAGACCAGGGAGTAAATTTTGATGCAGAACGCCAAGTCTGACTCCAGTCTGACTAAGCGCAGACATGCAGGATTAATCGGACTATGAATCACATTATCCAGGTATGTTAGTCCGACTAAGACTCGCTGGATTTTAGTCGGACTAACGTGTTTACATGACATTAAGAAAACCGAATGATTGTCACAACAGTGTCATAACACAACCTAAGCACCAACAGTGAACTCCGACTTTTTACACCTATAACGTCAGACAGCGACACAGATCTTTCACCGTGCAGTAAAAGCTACAAACCTCAGCATCACAACGTCAGCCTGACCAGGCTGCCTTTCACACCTAAACATGTGAGGCTGATCTGACCTGTCAAAGCCCAGGCTGCGTGCCAGTAGTCTCCAGTCACACCCGCGCGCGCTGGGTGCATCCAAACTGGCACAGATCTTCTGGCGGATGGAGTCAGGCAAGCGAAAGGCATAGGGTCCCACTTGGGAGGAAGGCAGGCAGGCGCCTCCTGAGGGGAGTGGCGAGTGAGGTGGTAACGTCTGGATTCACAGAGAGGGAGACAAGGTTTTGTGGTTTCCATTGGATTGTCATCTATTAGCCTTTCTGTTTTTTTGAATTGCCGCCACCTTTACCTCCTGGATGTCTGTATGAAGCTGGAATATCTGTCCCTCCCCTTCCACCTGTCGCACGCAGATCTTACAGGTGAGCTGCGACACAGCCAGGCTGCCTCTCTCCAGGCTGAAGGTGCAATGCAGAGGTCTCTGACTGCCGCTCCAAATGTGATAGAATGGGATCTCCTGTCACACAAAGGAAAAGGTCAATAATCTTGAACACAGCTGCCACTCAATGAGGTGTGCAATAAGCTATATTTTGGTGCTGGGCGTTTGCACCAGCTGGGTGTCTGAGCACAATTTATCTCTAAAGTGCACTGTCCATAATTTAGAACCACTATCAGATTACCTGTTAGAGAAGCTTTAAACTGCAGTCTCAGTCCTGCCAGCAAGAGAATGTGGCAGTTCCGATGTTTACAACAGCAGTGACTTCTATAGGGTCTAATGCTGGGTTCTAATGTTTATGACGCATTGCATACTCATTTTTAAACCCCCCCAACAATCCAGCAACACTATGTATTTAAACAGTCGTATCTTCTACACCTATTATAAAATGCAGCAGGCTCTCGTCCCTGTTATCTACAACATGAAGTCACCTGGTATTTGGCCAGCAGTTTGCTTCTCCAGTGAGTGTGAGGGATATCGTGGATGGACAGACGCAGGTTGTGGTAGCTGTCTTTAAAGAGCAGCGGCTTAGGATCCTCCAGCAAAACTCCACCCAGACTCCGTTCCAAATCTAGCACCTCCTGCACAGAAGCAGACAGAACACAGGCTTAGGGTCAGGTCCTGCATTGATTTATTTCAGAGGTTTTATCAAGGGGTTTGTAGTTGGTTTGGCCCAGACATGGTTACCCAGAGATGGGTAAAGTGGGTAAAATGTCTATGGATTTAAAGAGAGTTGGAAACATGTAAAACACTATTTCGATATTTGGATGCAGAAAACTCACATACTATATCTTTAAGAGCGTGCCTTGTCAAATGTTTAATTAAAACGTGTCCCGTGTTGTCTCTGTTGTGAGAGCCAACAGTGTGAAAGCTGCTTGAACTTTAGTGAACGGCACACGTGACGAAAAAAAAAAAAAGAGAGAGCGAGACTGAGAGAAAGACAACATTTAATGTCACCGACTGCAGTGCTGCTCACTTACTGTTTCATTGGGAGCTAGCATTGCATTGCGCTGAGCTATTTTGAGGTGCTGCTCGGACTGAGACAGATCCAATATGTGATACGTGCACCATAATGTAATTTAAAAAAAAAAAACTAAACAAAATAAAACACGAGGCATCAGCAGGATCAGTTAAGAGAGTGCTCTTATATTTCCCCCGAACCACAGTGGAACTGAGCTATGTTAACTTCTATTGTTATTATCACGTATCGCGCTCTGACTTCACAACATCTTGTTTATATTAAATAATCTATTTATACTTTGTTTCATTATGTTTTTATGTTGTGCTTATTTGTATTTGCAAGACCAGGTCTTCTGCATTATGTAACCTTCTACTTTATAAATGTATTTTCCTGTTTAGATACATAACATTAGTTGTTAATTAAAAATGACACGAGTTAAAACTACATTTAACTTATCACATATCATTGCACTTTTTTTACCCTATGAAAGCCTTTACAGCATCTTGTCAAGAGCATTTTAATATAAAGAAAAAAAAAAGTCTAAAGCTTTTCTGGTGCCAGGAAGTTGTTCAAAATATGATAAATTCGATGGCTTTAGTTTGGACTGAAAAGAATAAAGAAAGAAGCGAGGTCACTTTACCTCTGTTGGACGATAGCTGCTCAAAGATACATTAGCTGCCACGAGCACAACACACCCGAATCTCCAACAGAACTACAAGTTACATTGTGATTAATGTAAGTGTCAAGTTAAGAAAAGGAAGACGAATGCGTGGAAGAAAGAAGACAAAATCGCTGATGCGTGTCTACTCCATTGTTTGATGATCCTTTCCTGTGTCCAACATTGTTATAGGAGTGTAATGTTAAAACCAGTGGGGAAACTACAACAATAGTATTGACTTACTCATAAAAAAAAAACCCCACAACAACAAAAAACAAAAAAGGAAACAGGGAAGAATAAAAAAATATCATAAATCAGATCGAAAACGCACGGAGAGAGAGAGTGCGAGTGTAAAAGAGACAAAGATAAACACCTTGAGGGCATGTGGTGTGTCATGGATGCAGTAGATCCGGAGGCTGAAGTCAAGGGAAAGGCAGGGCGCTCGCGGGGCAAACAGAGCCAGCTGCAGGCGTTTGCAGGCGGGCTGCGGTGGACAGGACTGGCCCACCAGGCCATACGTTCCCAACTGTTCCATGAGAACATGACAGCACTCCTCCTCCAGCTGCAGGTAGCACGGCGATGACAAAGTCTCTTCACCCACTGTCAGCACCTCCTGAAAAGTCAAGATTGGTGTAAGACTCTGTGGAACCACGTCAGCGAAAACGTCTCAGTTTCAAGCTGTCTGACCTCCCACGACCCCTGGTGCGTCTGAGTCTTGAGTGTGATGGTCCAGTCAGGTGTGGGTGTGTCTAGCTGGGCGCAGTGGGGCAACGTTAGGACCACAGGACGATTCAGTAACATACCAGATGGACCGCAGCTGACCACGGGACTTAATACTGTCTGACTGCCTTCAGAGGGTAGCCTATCAACACACACACACACACACACAAAAAACATTTGCATCATCTTTGAAACATCGTGCTTTCATTTATAAAAGAACGTCAGGTCAATGTATTCAAAGTATTAGCGGCTATAGGCATGGGCCAATAACTCGGGATATACTGAGGCAGGAACCACCCAGGTTGTAAAGAACTTTTACGGAACACAACCTCTCCCCTCTCAGGTTGGTGCGAGGTGTCAGTCAGGTGTGTTTTTATAAAATAGGTGACATTTTATATATATACTGTCACACTGTCAGAATCTCGTATTACGCCCATGTGTATTTGAGGGGAATCAAACTTCTAGAAAATTGTCATGAATAGTGATGAATAGGAAGTTGTAAATGAAATGAAATGATATACTGTGCTAAAGTCTTAGGCTGCCATTAGACTCATTACAGGAAAATCCAGGGAACATGTATTCGGTATTAAGATAACACCTATTTCAGAAGAAGAAACGGCTTCTACAGACTTACGTGTCAAGTATTTAGTGTGTCCTACTCTTACAACTCCACCGAAACCTGGAGTGGAACCCTAATGAGTTTCATGTCAAAAGATATTTGCTGTGAAAAAGGTCTCTTCCGCCAGGTTTATTTGGGACATGCTTGAGCAGCATGAGTTTAGCTGTATTACAAGTTTGCTAAAACATTCATTAACATCATTCCAGATCACAGAAATTGACGGACAACAACGTTGTAAACTCAGCGGAAACAAATTAAAATCACCAAAACAACAACCAAGGGTTTTTTTTTCCGTGTGAATTGGAGGGATAAAAATGAACAGCACTCACGTTGTTTTTTCCCACTTGTTGATAATGAGGTACATCTCATAAAACTTCCCCTGGGGGATTGTGCCAGGAGGGACCAGCAGGCTCACACCTAAAGCAGAAGGTGTCATGTGTGATCTTACCTACTGTACGTGTGATTAATTTGGCATGTCTTCTTCATTAAAAGTTGGAACATACAAAACTTCCCACTTGTGCTGGACATGATTGTTATTACCTGTGTTCGGGATGGTGAGGCGTCCTCCCAGGCTACCTAAGGTGGCGCTGGTGCTCAGCCCTGGCTCTCTGGACAGGGTGTGACTGTGGTACTCGCGCTCTCTGCCCACAGTTCCCACCGACTTGAGGCTGAGGATCTCCCCATCACCTAAACTCATGTCCACAGGAAGCTCCACAGAGGAAAGAGTGGAGGAGTTATACACCTTGATTTTGAGACTGGGCAAAGGGTCCAGCAGCGGAGAGGTGGTCATGGGGATTTTGTGGGGGCTGTCGATGACCCCGTGCTGCAGAGAGAAGCGCGGTCCGCGGAACGCTCCTGCTGTGGCTGTCAGATCCGGGGGAACTGAGGGATGCAGCGGGTGAGGGTGATCTGTGGACAATACAGGGAAATATAAGAGACGCTCCCTTATCACCACAAATAGCACAGGCAGGGGAGAGAGCATGCTAAAAGTGAAATGAGTTAATGTTGCTACGGGATACCATAAACACAAGCTTAATGTCTATGAAATGTTCCGCAGTAAAGTAAAGAAAAATGACTAAGTGAGAGGAGACAACAGCGCATGATAGAATGACCTCCTGTGAAGGTATAAACAGTCCAGTAATTGCAAGTGTGGAGAACCTTAACTGTGAAGAGGAAAAAAAAGTTGATTGGAATAAGAAATCATCTACGTGCTAAACGATGAACAGTGAACGCACCCTGTCTCGGCGGCTTGTAGTTGCCAGGGTGGAACGCATTGGTCAGAGCGGACGAAGAATCGGTGATATCACCGTGCAGATGGCGGCGTCTGCGGCGATACGCAAGCCCTCCCACGCACAGAGCCAGGATCACACACAGCAGGAGCGCCACCACCAGACCCGCGTACACTGCCACACCCATACCTGGAGCCAGCGCTGGAAGAATTACACAATAAAAGACACTGTAAAGAGACGTGTGCGAAAACATAAAGACACAAATGCAATGACAAAGAATGACAAAGGGAAAGGAAAGACAGCTCATTACATTTCATCCACCGCAGCAGGGAATAGTGGATTAGTTTATTGCAAGTGCTGAAAAGATTAGTCAATAAACTGATTAGTTGATGATGAGACTACAAACAAAAACTCTGATGTGTAAGTTATCTTTTTTTCAGCGCCTAAATTGACCAGATTTTCACATTATTGCATTGTTGTGGAATCAATCTTGTCTAGGTTTCTTCTATTGATCCACAAAAACAAGCAGCATGAGTGCTGGGAAATTGTGAAGGAGCTTTCATATTATTCACTTGTTGTGTCTGACGATCCCATTGCCCGTAAGAAAAACAATAATTCCAAGATGGTCGCAGCAGACTTTCCACATGTTTACTTCACACAATTAAGTATTTTAAGGATTGCTGTATAAATTCCCCTCCGTGCCCACACTGGCTTTGAGGAGACTACCCTCTGAAACGGTTACCAGTGAAACAGATGGGGGATTTGTTTGTTATTCAAAGTCATCGCTCTGTGTAAAGATGCTGTCCTAAGTTCCCCTGAAGCTAATGTATGGCTTCAGCTGTCTGACTAATTCAAATCAAACGCGCGTCGTCCAAACTAACAGCCGTAAAGTGGATGCCAACCACCGCCATGCAGCAAGTACACATACCATTTTAAAAATGTGAAATAATAAGAAGCCTCGGTGAGTCTGCGAAGGTATTGGCACTGGCCGAGCTTCAGCCGAACCTTTAAATGCATTTTTACACAGAACTTCACAAAAGGACTGTGGACTCTGTCCAACCATCTGTTACATTGGAATTACATTAGTGAGGAGAAAGTTCTGCTGCCAGTACAGGAAGGGACACAATCACAGTGATGGATGATTCTTCCGTTGAAGTTGTTGGCCTGTGAGCGTTGTTTTAAGAGAGACTAAAACATTCACACCTGCTCTTTAACTATGGCCGTGTGCCTGCTGCTACACATCTGTGTGATCTGTCGAGCTCCCTCTCTTTCTCTCCAACTGTGGTCAGCAGGCACAACACAGCCAGCTCATCCCTGACACCCAAACACCAGCAGAGCCAAATCAAACGTAGACACATGAGCCAGTCACACCACAGCAGAAACGAGGGGAAGACAAGGGGAGAAGCTGGCGGGAGACAAAGAGGAGCGAAAAAAGGAAAAAGGGAGTAGACAGGCTGGATAAAGAGAGGAGAGGAGAGCGAGAGGAGAGGCAATTTGGCAAAAAGGGATAGGAGGAAGCCAGATAAGGCTGTGATTTGTTAGGGGGACAGAGGGATTATAAGTATGGTGCGGAGAAAGGAGATAAGGATAGCAGTGCTTGAGGAAAAGGCCTGTGTTGAAAGAGCATGAGAGAGCGGGGAAGAAGTTGTAGGAAGCCACAGACACAACAGAGCAGTGAGAGTGGTAGACAGGACAGAAGAGTGGGAGAGGAAAGCCAGAGGCAGACAGGCTGGAAGGAGAGCTCCCATGCTCACGTGGCGTGATTAAACCAAATCTGACAGCCGTCCGCACTTATTACCAGAAACGGAACAATGGCGAATTAGGTGCATTACTGTGGCTGCTCTCCCCTGAGCCCGCATCACATTGAGCTGGAGGAATTACCATCACTTGAAATGTAAACTATATCAGAGATGATCTAAAAATCAGACACAAATCAACTCCTTCTCTCCACTAAATGCTTTGCTCCCACTGGATCGCATGTGGGTGAAAGAGGCTCAACTTCATGAGGCTCTGTCCGTAACACAGTTTGCAGAATTTGCAGAGCCCGTTAAACCAATTTATACAGACTTTTATTAATATGCTTCTTTCATAATTTCCATCCTATCCCAGTTGCAATAAGCTGTTATTGAAATGAGCGAACGTGAGAAGATGAAGCCAGTTCAGAAACCTATGCCACGCTTAATCAACACAGACAAGAGGGGGGAAAACAACGTGATAATTGAGCCAGCTGGACAAGAAGGTGAGCCGAGCCTTCGCTAAGCTTGATCAGAGATGACAACAAAGTGTGGAAGGGCAGCATCAACACACGCACATCCACAGATGTTAGGACCCCCTAACCTGCATGAGCACACACACACACCAACACAGCATGAAGAGCAGGAAGCAGTGAAAGAGTGAAGTCATGGAAGGGTGAACTTACGATGGCTTGCATGTTCAATAGAAATCTTTTTATCTGTTCGAGCGGGACAAGAAGGAGAAGGAGAAGAAAAGAAAAAAAAAAGAAAAACATAAAAATGGATGGACTATTTTTTTATGCAAATGAAGGAGACACTAACTTAGGGCAAAGTAAATAAAAGCTCATCAGTATGAAAATGCAAATGCCGCACTGCAAGTGAGAAGACGCATTTTATATTTAAATAATAAATGTGTCTCTCTTCTACAAAGGTGTGCGAATGTGCAGCACTGCGGAACAATTGTTTGCATAAAGTGAAATAGACGTGTGAAAGAATTTAGAAGATACAGTGTGATGTTGTGTGATATATGGTACAATGTACTGTGGATCGTAGACCGAAGCCTGTGTGGTTTGACAAATGAGGCCAACCAGGAAGTAACAGTATACTGAACAGCCACCAGAGGGCAACTCGTCTATGGGAGAATGAGCTTACTTCTTATTTGCTTTGTTTTGTTATTTTCTTGCAGGGTTTTTGATTTGGCTGAGATGCAACTCTCCCGTTTATCCGGGCTTGGGACCAGCACACAGAGTGGACGCCTGTCCAATTGTGAATCTCGAAGCTTCAAAAGAGTTCAGATTCTTATGGATGACACCAAAACCATGTCTTCATACTGTCCTCAAGGGAACCTGACAGGATCAGTAATGTGAGTCACCACTACGGGTGCAGGGAATGTAAGCAGTCATTAAGTCTCCTCGATAAATTGTGACCCTTGAATAATCACATCAGTGTGAAACGTAAATAAGTCACTCAGTAACCTGCAGGTTGCCGAGTGACGACTTCACAGATTTTCTCCGGCACAGTGCTTTGCATCTTTGTTCCCTGTCAGAGTTTCTCGACTGCCTCCTGGGAATGCTCAAGCTCCCTACCGCCACATCAGAAAGTGTAGTCCTCTAATCTGTCTGTTCCATGGAAGTCTGTTTATGTCAGGACTCATGTGTCGGTCTGAGAGCGGAGAAGCCACAGTGCTGCACCTAATGTGTGGACGTGACCCTCCCCACTGCATGAGCATTTGCCGGGTTTGTCTGTAAGCATGGGCGTGTTGGGAGTCTCCAGTGTGTACATGAATGTATCTCACTGCCTCTGTGGATGTGCATCTCAAAGATTCTAATGCACTGTCAGCTGGATTCCTCCAAGCTCATCACAGGCTGCACACTGGGTGTCAGTGTGAGTCTGACTCACTCTCATATGCTCTTCCCTGTGCTAATTTCCAACTTGGTCATGTCATGCTCGCTTCCCACTCCATGAGCTTCCTCATGTGCACTTGCTCTTTCTCTCTCTGTCCATCTGTGCTGTTAAGATGTGGCTCACTTTTCTGCTTTTCTCTCTGCGAAACTAAATTCTCCCCCATGAAACACCTGCCTTGGATGTTTTCATCTCACTCTACACCATTTAAACTTTCACCAGGCTGTAATTAATGAACACCTTGGGAATACAGCTCTACACAAAATATCTTACAATACAGTGCAATTGACCCCTATAGATAGCTCAGAAACACCACACTTTCTTTATGCGAGACAGTTTTTGTCTCCACACCAGTGAACTAGATTAAACAGATGCTGATCTTTGCTAAAGGGACAACTGCATATTTAAGATACATTACCTCAAATATTTACTCTTTTTTTGACATTTAAAAACCATCCTAGTTCAAATAAATCGATCTGGTGACTTACTACGTGCACACAGCCCCTCAGTGCAGTTTTTGCTCTCCATCATGCTGCCGCTGCAGTGCTTTCCTCCGTTCCTGGGAGGGGGAGCTTGACACTCGCGACTGCGCCAATGGGTGCACTCGGTCCCACAGGCGGACCACTTTGCCCACTCTGTCCAGCCTCCATCCACTGGAATGATACAGCGGAGATGTAAGTCATTTTACAGTTACCCAACAGCTAAATTAGTCCAGGTAGAGGGGAATTGGGGATGGCGTTTTAATGCAGCATGATGCATATGTAATGGCTTGAAGTGCATAACTTCTTTGGACACAGAAAAAAAACAAAACAAGGACGGTGCGCTTCCTATTCATGATGACATGGACCTATGAATAAATGTATTTCTGTCCTAGTTGGCTGAATTAATACTGGTATTCTGTGCAAAAGGTCAATTTGGGACATTTCACAATATTCCAGCGCTTGAATAATTATGTGGGAAAAGATCTTCACCTGGACACAGTGTGGTGCAGGTCACTCTCTGGAAAGGTTGACCCTCACAGAAGGCTCCTCCGTTCAGAGGAGTAGGATTAGTGCAGCTGCGTGTGCGTCGCTGCCAGCCACGCCCACACTGTGCGTTACACTCTGACCATTCAGTCCAAGACGACCAACCTCCACTCACTGACAGAGAGACAGACACACACAAACAAGCAAAAGTGAAGACATTTGTCTGTACCTGAACACGTGACGTGTGGGAGCGGACTAAAACTCTGTGTGTTACCATAAACAATGAGCGTGGCGGTGCTGCTGCGTCTTTTTGCCACCACGTTACGAGCTACACAGGTGTAGTTCGCGGTGTCTGAAAGTCTGGCCTGTTTTATGATCAGATCGTGATCAATGGTGATCAGGAAGTTGGGGTCCTGCGACGGATCAATGACATCCTCGTTTTTCAACCAGTCCACCTGTAAAGACGCAGGAACATAAAGAACTTAGAACGGTTACAAGACCGTGGGTTATTTTCAAATTCACTCACATTGCTTTCGCTTTCAAACGATATTTCTCCATATAAATCTATTGACGCATATAGATATGAGTCAGCAAACAACACAAAGACCTATTCAGTACGGATGACGCGCGTCTTTCTGTGATAATAATCGGATGGTGTCAAAATTTGAGCATTCTTAGTTTCTTTTTTTGGCATTTCACCACAGTTGACTTCCATAATGTTGCATTACTGTCTTCTCCTCTTTCCTTTGAACAGCTCGGCTACAGCTTGTCCTCTCGGTCTAAAGTGTCTATTTTTTTGTTCTAGACAGTTCTAGACAGTTCTATACAGTTCAATACAGTTCAATACAGTTCAATACAGTTCAATACAGCAATAGGAACCACAGTGGTCAAGACAAAGAGACACTGATAAACGCACAAAAAAACCCCAAAAACAAAACAAAACATCAATAAGTATTTATTTAAATAAATAGATAAAATCAAAATTTTAATTAAATAAAAAAATAAAAAAATAAAGGCATCTTTTTAGAGATAAAGATGAGAGAGAGTTGAAGAAAGTTAAAAACCTTAAGCCAAGGTCTCACATGTCTGTAATACATTGCTACACTGTTGCGACACTGCGGTACTAATGGGTGACCAGAAATAATAAAATGATCGGTTATCATGACATCTCATCTATTTTTACATTTCCGTGCTATCTACATAATAAATATATTTTTAAGCGATAACAAAGAACAATGCTTGACAAAACAAACATATTTACTAAATAGTAACAAATGCTTTTATGCTTTGTTGCAGACATATCTGATCACTTTTTTCTTGATGATGTCATGTGGCTGTTTCCTCTTAAATCTCTCACACTCCAGCGTCTTGCCCTTTTCTTTCCTTCCTTTTGTTTTATGTTGGCGTAAACTTCGGCGCATAAACTTGTGTGATTCATTACGGATCGGTTAGACTCACGCTTTTGCTGTCTGCTTAAATTACACAGACTTGCAAAAACAGCGCAAAATAAGAATGTATTTATAACCCATCAGCATCAAGAAGTTTAACAGTGAAGGTGATGAAAGAGGAACAAGTGAAACAGGCAGCTAATGAACAAGCAGATATCTACCTCAGCGACAGGCATGCCCTCTGGGGGGCGACACTGCAGCAGCACTTCCTGCTCGAGTCGCACCTCCCGCCCCAGTGGCTCCTGCTCAAAGTTCTTCCGCAGGTCTACAGTAGGCGAGAGAGCGAGATGCAGTCAGCAAAGAGTGACACAAAGAGGCGACAACAGAGTGACACCCTGTTTATCTAAGTGACAAACACACATATATACACACACACACACACACACACACACACACCCCTGAAAAAGCTTCCTCTGCCGTGTTGTGCTTCTTTTTCGTAATACCTTCATAAACATGCACAGTGTCAATCACCCTGTGTCACAGATTACCACGAGGGACTGAGATGATGGAATGTAACAACACATTTATTTGCATATATACTAAAGCTGACAAGACAAAAGTCAGAAACATTCAACATCCCGCTGTCACTCTACCTACTTTCCCCTTTTTCCTCTATCCCTCTATATAAACAGACACCAGCACACACACACACATTTATCACTGACATGCAATGCGAACGTAGGCGCGGTTGCTCTTGGTGGTGCCAGCCGAGCTCCAGGCTACACACTGGCACCAATAGTCCTCCAGACCAAACAGCTCCTCCACCTGGGTCCTCGACACTGAAATGTCCACTTCCCTCACCACCAGACCTGAGCAGAGGGGGGAAAAAAAGGAGAGAAAGAGAAAAAGAAATAAAGAAAGAGAAAGGGTTGAGAGAAGCTAGTGAGCCATATTTTTCACAGTGCATATAAATAATGCAATGGCTGCAGGCCAAAAGCAGTTAAAGTGCACATAAAACCCTATAGGAGCTAATGGATTATGTAGTTGAAAATGATGTTTGTAATTGAGTATGATGTTTATGTCTGTGAAATACAAGGTGACATGACTCGTGTGTGTGTGTGTGTGTGTGTGTGTGTGTGTCATTACCTGTGACCTGGTCCAGGCTTTCTTTGGGGATGTGATCGTTCTGATTCACCCACTCGCCGTTGCACTTGAAGTAGATCTGTGTGGCTGGCGACGCTCGGCACCGTAGCTGCACTGGCCTGTTCTTTACAATGAAAGCGTCCTCTGGCTCCATCAGGAATTCTGGCAGAGGTTCTGCCGGTGCAGACGGGAAGGAGTCTGGGAGGACCTCAGCGTCGCTGTAGTCGCTGCTCTCTGAAAAACACAGACGTGACGGGGATGAGGATGAGCGGTCGTCTTCCTTTGTTTCATTTCTGCCAATAACACCTCCCCTTCAACATGTTTCCACACTGGACCTTAACAGGTTTCACTGTGAATGCAGGAGCACAGTGACATTTTCACCCGCTTGTACTGCCACTAATCTGGTCAGTGCAAGCCTCCTGCTCTAGTCTCCATGGATGAGTCACGTCTCTCAGCTGAGGAGGGAGCCGCTGACCTTCCATGAACAGGTCCTGTTGATCGCACATTTATCCCCTGACATTTACGATGTGACACATCCCTATCGGCAACGTTGCCAAGAGCTTCTTCTGACAGGAAGGACACAATATTTCTGACCTCTTCACTCTGATGTGTTACTCTAATAATAATGGATAGATCCCAGGCAGTATTATTGATGCTGCGATGCTATTGGCCACTGTTGTTTGTGTGTGTCACGGCAGTAGACACAGATGTATGTGTCCACTGTAACGCGTTGCTTTTTAAAAATGTAAAAGTGTCATCATATTTTTTTCTGCACAGATGGTGAAAAGTTTAGAGACTAATTTGTGAGTTTTGTATGTGATGGGTGCAACAATGTCAATCATGCAGCAGTAAACTGTTTTTCCTGAAATTGTTGTTAAGTGTTTTCACCTAACCCGCCTCCAGGAAGGTTAGGAACTCTTGTTATGAATTTGAGTGTTTCTATGTCTACTTTTGTGGCGTCCCCTCACCTTAAAGGGTGCGTTTTCTGCATCACATCTCCTCTTTCTGTTGTTATACTCACATGGGAGAGGTACATTT
Organism: Solea senegalensis; assembly: GCF_019176455.1. Lineage (NCBI taxonomy): Eukaryota > Metazoa > Chordata > Actinopteri > Pleuronectiformes > Soleidae > Solea > Solea senegalensis. The sequence goes on along the minus strand of NC_058035.1, from coordinate 9,567,963 downwards.
TAATCCTTTATGGTTAAGGCTGACTTGTCATGTTAATTGATTTCTATTATTTAATTTCTTTAGAGCGCATGATCACACTTCAGTGGAGGATTGTATTATTTTCACTTGTTGTCAGAATAAAGTGACACTTGCCTCCAAAGTTGGTTTTAGTTAAACCTTTCTCCACAGCTGTTGGTAATGTCAATGGACTCAGACATTTTATTCCACTCAGACTCGTCTGTTTACCGCGCTGTAAACAATGACGCAAACTCAACAACCACATTTCAAGTGTGTCCGTCAAGACGCCTGTATACTGTATCCTTGTGTGCATGAGCAAAACAGTGATGCACAGGCAGTGTGGAGAAAAACCCAGTGGCATATCACTTGCAGACAGCAGGACTGCAGCATCCGCTGCCAAAAAACACAATGTGACTATAATATAACTATGCAGATCTGCCTGAACCCTGGCATGTTACACACCGATACAATTTTACACTTGTGTTTCAAAGGCCAAAAAATGAAAAATGTTCTCCTCTGTTTATGCAACATCCAGGCTTTACATTTCAGGTTAAATCCATTCATTTGTTCATCTTCTACCACTTTATCCTCTGGTGCCAATCCCAGCTGACATAGGCAGCCAAAAGGCCGGGTCATGGAGACAAACAACCATCCACTCTCACACTCACACCTGCAGTTCATTTAGAGTGTCCATATCACCAAATCTGCATGCTTTTGGACAGTGGGAGAAAACCCATGCACACACGGAGAGAACATGCAAACTCCATGCAGAAAGGTCCTTGTTCTGACCGGGTCTTCTTGCTGCAAAGGCAACAGTCAGGTGAATCAAGGTCCTCATAAATTCTTAATGCATCTGACCTTCCAATAAAAAAAACTTTGTACTGCTTACAAAAATAATCTGAATCCAATAGGCATTAAATGAAAGATGGAGAGGAGTGCAAATAACTATCAGGGTTGGCTCCAGTCAGGAGACGCACGGAGGTAAGGGACATATTCAGTGCAGTAACCTTCCTCCTGTGACACACACACACACAAACTGAAAAAAAACCTTCATTGAAATTGTGTCTCTCGCACAGAAATGTCACAAAGCTTCAGTTTTTGAATTTCACTCTCTACTTTCAGCGGTGCAGAGATGCCAGGGCAGAGGCCGTGTTTGCAGCGTGAGTAAACCAGGCTAATTCAGTTTTCAAATCAGTTATGCCATAACTTGGGAACAAGAAAATCTACTTAGAAAGATAGCATTGCCTATTTTAGGAACATGAGCACTTTGCTACCGCCATCCCTCCGTTCCCCTGACACATTCTGTCTGAGACATTGGGATAAAGAGGATACAGAGCATGACAGAGGTGGGAGAGAAAGTGGTGGTAGGATTCAAATCAAGGCCAACAGAGATTGAGATTACAGAGGCTGTACCACCTTCAGGTATGGGGATGTACCATCTCTTCATCCTTGTGTCCTCCGGCATGAAGGAGCCAGTGGGGACAAAGGCTGTGGCTGCAGCTCTGCCCCCCAGCAGAGAGGCAGGTAGCACTGCAGCCGCAGGACACACACAGAAGTCAACAGCTGCTCCAGGCCTGACAGCCATCATTCTCTCTCTCTCTTTTACACTTGTTCTTCTACAGCCAACTACATTTATTCAGTAACTCCTGACTGACCCCAAACTGTACCCTCTCTGCTTCACACGGCATTACTTTACTTTACAGCACATAGTCTGTGCTGCACTCTGCCGCCATAGCTCTCCACATAAAGTGAGAGGGTTTCAGTGGTAGAACAACAATTCCCATGTTAGCACGCTGCATCCCAGCGTCATCAAACTAGGTCTTTGGATAGTGTTTTCATTGTTTTTGACCCCTAGCAGCAGAAATGACATTTTAAAAATGAATAGTCCGATGTCTGAACCACACAATTCTGTTTTGTTTATTAATCTGCTTTTTCTTGGGATTGTGCATTTTTGTTTAAAAAGTTCATGCAAGGTCTCACATTTTTGATTTCCACCAGGAAATCTTCACACACGTGAATGATGTTGTGCTGAACTCACTTGATAAGGAAAGCATACACGTTCACTCAAACACACAAACAGAATATCACAAAATCACACTTTGATAAATCGCAGAAACACACGCACACACACACACACTTGTCTGTGGTCCTACATCTTACATCCTCGACAGGTTCCACACTTAACATCACTTACATGCACTCGATCAGGCTCATACAACACTACACGTGGGTGTTAATGCAATTAAACACAAACAGACATGAATAATGAGTTAACACATTGCAGTGGGTGATTCTCAGCCATGACCGTGAATCAAATTCATCGCGGCGATGCCTCTCGCACACTCCTCTCCTCCCCGTCTCTTTTTGCTCCTTGCATCCCTTTGCTCTCCCCTTACTAAGCTGTCGCCTCCAGTCTTTCAGACTTTAAATTCTCTGTCAATAACCAATTGTGTTGCCCATCCCCACCCCTCACCCCCGCTCTTTCCCTTTGTCCGGCATTGATCGCCCGGTGTTCAAACACTGGCTGAAAAACACAGCCTGTCACTCTTCAGGCGCAATGAGAGGGGGCAGAGAGAGAGAGGGAGAGAGAGGGAGGCAGAAGAAGAATGGCAGCAGAGACAGACAAACAGAGAGAGACAGTGGTTCAGACGGAGACAGAATGGGAGGAGAGTCCTGTGTGTATGGATAAACCTCCCTCTCACTCTGTGCAGTGTGTGTGTTCTGGGGCCTGTGCACTTTAATTAAAACACTTTTGCATGACAGAGTTAGGAGACAGACAGCTTCTCTCTCTCTCTCTCTCTCTCTGAGATAATGGAGCTGGGGCTTTAAAGTGGAATCTGTGTTTTTGGGCCAGAATACAAACATCCATCAGAACACAGCAGCCGGCAATTTGTGTGGAATGAAGGAACCTTATAGACCAGAACTCCTCGCCGTGAAGCACAGCAAGTCTTTTATTACTCTAATGATAGACAGCAGACGTTCGAAAGCAAACACAAGCATCGTGGGCATTCTTTTGCTGGAGTGTACAGTCACACAGATGCGAGTGCGTGCATGAGAATGCAGACGCAAGATGACACTTTTCTAATCAATTTGTACACCAAACTAGAATCCATCCATCCATCTTCTACTGCTTTATCCTCCACATGAGGGACACGAGGGGAGCTGTGCCAATCTCAGCTGACATAGGGCGACAGGCAGAGTACACACCCTGGACAGTTTGCCTGTCCATCACAGGGCCACATACATAGACAAACAACCACCCACTCTCACACTCACACCCATGGTCAATTTAGAGTGCCCAATTTACCAAATCCCCATACTGCATGTTTTTGGACTGTGGGAGGAAACCAGAGAAACTGAAATGACGGAAATATTTCTTTCCCTCAGTGTCTTCAGTGTGGCTGTGCAGTGCAGAGCTTCACTCCGGTGTAACGGAGAGCCAGAGTGACAGTGGTGCAGCGGGGCCACACTAGAAGGCAATAATGTGCATGAGAGAGATAGAGGGAATGTGAAAGGAGGTGACAATATGGGAAGACAGGAGGGGCTGGACAAAGACAGGTCAAGAGACACTTGTAGACAGTGAGAGGGGAGAGATAATGCAGTAGACACAGAGTGTGTGCACGCATAGATATACACACAGAAAAATACTAGGCTGCTATAATGAATGGTGAGGAAAACTGAATAACAGCAATGCCCCACTTTGTCTCAACTCTGAAACAGTCTCTGTTGTACTTTCAGCCCTCTGTCTTTTCCCACCGTCTGTCCCCCCCCCGCCTCTCATTCTCTCTCTCTCTTACCCAAACACACACATGAACGGCTATAATTTTCTTAGCACCAGTGCCTCTAGCCAGAGTGGAGTCTAAAGCGCTTGTACTTTATCATTACCTCTACTGGGTTAGTCATTACTGTCCCCTCCAGTGCCCCCACTGTCCCAACACCGCTCTCGGAAGTGGTGGGGGGAAAAAAAGAAAGCCAGAGAGAACGAAAAACGGGAAGAAGTATACTTTGAAACTGCCAAACAACAGAGAAACACTACAAAAGAACAAGGGGTCAGGCTGCGTTTGACACGATCAGGAATCGCTTTATATTTCACAAGTGTCATATGAGGTCAAATACACAATAGCGAAGATGCCTCCCCTCCACATTCCAGCTTAGTGTCTGACATGGTAGTGCTTTTCTTCTTCTGGCCCTCCCTGACTCCAGCCTCTCATTTCCTCCTGCCTCGTGGATTCGAGGCTCTTTGTGAAGCTATAGTCAAACTTCAGATGGCATCCCAGCCTCGAATGCAAAGAGAAACAGCTACAGCCTGTGGTTATGAAGCACAACCATCACGCAGGCGACTGTGAGGACAGTCAGTCAAACATAACAACACTCCTGGCACAGGAAACGCCGATAATAAACAGAGTGATCAGCAGCCATTTTCTAACATTGACTGGCTGACCATATATCCATCATCCTCACTTGATTTACCTCATTATCATCATTCTTGTGAGGAAGCAATGACGCCACACACAAACCAAGGCAGGTCGTAAGACAATGATGGATGGAAAGGAGAAAAATCTGTCCTACCTTCCTTAAAAGGATAATTATACGGAGTGATTGATATTCAGACTGACCTCATCTTCATCTGCCTGAAAACAGTTTGCTACACAAGGCGAGAAGAGAAACCCAGCGAGGAGGCAAAGAGATGAAGTACAGAGATGTGCAATTTAGACATCTGATGAAAAATCACTCTGTGTACGTCCGCGTTTGTGCAACACACCATGTTCATTCATTGTGTTGCATGGTGACAGCTTTGTGTGGACCAATATTCTGGGTCTGTTTTTTTTTTAGTTTAAATGAGGATAAGGACAGTCAGGGACAAAAGGACAGACAGAAACAGAAGGACAGACAGAGACAGAAGGACAGACAGGGACAGAAGGACAGACAGAGACAGAAGGACAGACAGAGACAGAAGGACAGACAGGAACTGTGTTACAGCAGGTTTCATGCACTTCACTCTTAAAAAAAATAGACGGTTAGGTTTGAAATAAAAAGGTTCAAGGTTTGACAATCAGTTGCAATGTTTTAAGTTTAGTGAACTTACTTTTTAAGCGGGTCAAATTAGTGTTTCTCTTTTATAATATGGTAATAAATTGTTGTTTTATGCTCTATAGTTGCATTAGGATGCAGAGGACTGGGACCTATATTATACTGTGGGAGGTTTATGTTTAAATATATATATTTTTTTTTTGAATAGATTGAGGATTTTAACTATTTCCTATAAATAGGAAAAGGGCTTTTATTGGGCAATTGTACTTCCTAATCTCATAGAATTTATATTGTATCTTAATTTCCTTTTTTATAAGTGAAAAATACGGGAAAAAACCCAACCAATATGGCTGAACACGCACAGTTGGGGGGGATATTGGTCATCATTTAATAGAAAATATCCTTCATTCACCAGTGACTGTGTTGATGGTATAGCCGTGTGGCATCAGGAGACAGGGAGCTAAATTTTGACATGTTACTTGCACTAACAGCGTGCGTCGACACGGTCTTGAAAAAAAATCTTTTTCGGATAATTTGATGCTGCCACCAGTGCGCACCTGCTGCAGCTCCACATGGCTCTGCAGCCTGCTTCTTTGCACTCACCATGGTGACTCTCGGACTAACAGGCGTCATCACTCACACAGACCAGCACACATTCTTCTTCAGGTCCTGTTCCATCAGCCATCATTTTTTAGTCTTTTTTATAATTATCTCTATAACAAACTTACAAAGTTGTTTTAATGTCCAATATCATAAGCAGCAGACTGAGACCAAAGAAAAAGTGTAAAGACATAATTAATGAATTTATTTAGCTGCCATTGTTGTCCAGAGTCAAATAAGAACAGTCAGATTGTGTGTCCAGAACAGCAACAGACTTAGGCTCTAAATTTAAAACTTTTTTTGTTTTATTTGACACAGGTGAAGTTGCTGACTGTCTGACATAAAAAAAAAAGTTGCTGATATAAACATGAAAAAATAAAATAAATACACGCAACAGAACAAATACTGTTGACCCAAATCGCATACAAATGTAATTCTGCTGTTTTGTTACGATAACATTTGAGCTGAAACTCTGCAGGAGGTTCATCATAGCAGTGTCACACCTTTAAATTGGTTCCAGTGTGAGAGGACGCCTGCAGAGCGGTTATTTCTATTGAGTGTGAGGCCGCGCCGTGCTACATCAAGACACAAGTGTGTATGATTGAGTGTATAATTGATTGTGCAAGCATGTGCAAGTGTGAGCAAGAGAAAAGGCAGGATGGATAGAAAGTGTGTGTGTGTGTGTGTGTGTTTGTGTGAGTGAAAGGGAGGTGACAGGAGGCTGGAAAGCAGATTGAGAGAGGGGGAAGGCCAAGCAGGTGATGGAGATGCAGAGTGACAGAAATGCTTCGCTTGTCCATCCAGCATGTCCAGTTGGCAGGAGGAGAGAGAAAGCAAGCCCGAGGACATGAAAACACACACACATGAACGTGTGCACGCACACACACACACACACCACACATGTGGAGGGCATGGAGTAGAAGTCTTTCACCAATGAACGTTATCCAACACTCGCAGCTGCGAGTGTGTCCCCACACACAACCCTCTAACGGAAATGAACTGTGACAAAAGATTTATGTGTTCTTTCCCGCCATTAGCACATCATGTCGTAATGACATTTAATCTAACTGCAGAGAAACACACGGACAAATGTGTGACATAAATATGGCGACACACATAAAGTGAGACTCAGTGACTGGGCTTTTACTCATAACTCAGAGAATCCTGGAGACTTTTGTGGCTGTTTGAAATGGACCCACACTATTTAAATTGTGTTTGTGTTTGTAACAGACTATGGATTAAATTTACCCACTGTGCCAGCGAGGGACGGCCCACTCTCTGTGAGATTTGGTGACTGTGTTTTTGAATGTGTGGGTGCTCGTGACTGCGAGAGTGGGAGCGCTAAGAGGATTTGCATTTGGGCTGTTGCTGTGATCCGAGTGCTGGTACAGTACTGGTGCACTTGAACAGACAATGGCTAGTGGAAGGTGTGCTCTGCCACAGCTAGGGGGCGCCACCTCCCATGGCACTCATTAATCATAACCCATCAAAAAGTGTCCCTCTGCTGTTTGTGTGTGCCCTAATGACCACCTAGTGCATGGGAACACAGTCACACACAAGCACCACAATCAATCACGATCAGAGGTGGAGAGAGAGAGAGGGGGGTGAAGAGACAGAGCGAGGAAGAGAGGGAATGAGTGGAGACAGAGTGGGTGAGACAATGTTGTTTTCCTATTATCCTCTTGAAATTACAGACCAATGTCACAACTATTACTTGGAGGAGGTCAAACTCATGGTAGAGCGAGACTTCACCTCTTCATTTGAGTGTGTGTGTGTGTGTGTGTGTGTGTGTGCAGACAGTAAATGTTACGTGCTGAGTGTAAGGCGCCACAGCTTGTCTGCTCCACCACTGCACAAGCTGCTTCATGACAGTTGCGCAAATCTACCCAGAGTGGCCAGTTGCCATGGCGGGCTCCTCTAGAGGCCTGAAGTCTCCACAGCCATTAGTTAGGGTGTGCACACTGCAGACACACACACACACACACAAGCCCAAAAACACACATACACACAAGTCCAAAAACACACACGTATTGTCCACCTCACTTATAAACTCTACAGTGAAGCGTTGTTCAAACTCTAAGTCTTTCTTTGTCACTAGTTGTGTTGTTGTTTGTGTGAGTGTGTGGTAGAGTAGAGTAGAGTAGAGTAGAGTAGAATAGAATAGAATAGAATAGAATAGAATATTGGCAATTTGCCTTCATTAACATAAATGCTAAAATGAAACTTACAGAAAGTCATGAAAAACAACTCACACTTATATACAGTTATATATAGTGAATACATATAGTGGATAGGTGAGCAGTACAGTGGGATGAGTGTTTAGAATGTTGGGCCATTTAAATGGCAGTAATTACACAAGAAGATGAGCTGCATTCCTTCCTGAGGGCAGACTGATTACAGGCCTCTCCTCTCTGGGCCCCTGTAATTACCCACTCTACCCGGCTCTGCTCAGCCTCACTACAAGCGAGGTTTATCACCCCAACCCCACCCTACCTCACCCCTGCGGTCTCCTCATCCACCTCTACAAACTTGTGCAATACTCCTCCACCTCCACATCTCCTCCGCACCGGGTCATCTTCTGTCCTCTCACGAAATGATTACTAATCACGCAAGTATGCGCATACACACACACACACACACACACACACACACACACGCACACACACACACTTACAAAGTATGGGCGGGGTTGTGTGCACAGTCACAACAAAACCAGTAAGTCCATCCCTGTGAGGAATTCCGGTAAAACTGGAGGTAGAGAGACAGTCAAATTACATGTCCCACACCCCGACACCCACAATTGTTGCACTAACAGTCTGAGTATCTGCGACTCTTTTATTTGCATTCAGGCACATTCTCAGTGTGGAACTTGTTCAGAGTTTTATTTCTACATTCTCACTGTTTAAAACATTCCGCTGATGTTCAGTATGCCCGTCATTTTGGACTGCCGTATGTATTAAAGCAGCAGTGCGTGACTGTTTAGTTTTCATAAACAGAAAGTATATCATTTGTATTATTTGTATGCTGAAGATGGGCTCTGCCAAGCATCATTACAATCTAAATCTGTACATTTTCTGGGTATATACTGGCAGCTCAGGGCTGGGCGGGGGCAAGAAGCATTAATCCCTTAAAAACCAGGTTTTGTCAACAGCACAATTAACTTGTGAAACTTTTCATGGGCGCTTCTTTGTGCTTTCACTCATACGCCAACCTGTTTGCAGCAATCTTGCTTTTCACGCCCAACGTGGCTGTTGCGTCCGTCTGTCTCGATATATCGAATCACTCCCAATGTGTGGAAGCGTGGAAATGTTGCCAGGCGACAAAAGATCTAAACACGTCTATACTGGGAAACGCAGAGAGAGTCGTGTGGCGCTGATACCGTGTGAGACCATCTGATAATGGTTTGAACGTTTCCGTTTAAAAGTTACGCACTACAGATTTCACTGTAGCATGTGAAGAGTTAGCGAACTCTGCCCTGACATACGTATTATGTTTATTTCTTGACATATAATTTGATATGACACCCAATCTCAGGAGACACGGAGAAGATTGGTTCAAACTACACGTACAAATCACATCAGACACCTGGAGCGGGTGATAATGAGAAGAGAGGAGAGGAAGCTAAAGGAGCAGGAGACAATAGAACTATAATATGAGAGGAAGAAGATGGACGGATTAAAAATGAAAACCTGTTGTAGCATTATGGAGACGGGGAGCAGGAGAGAGGGAGACAGAAATAGAGCTCATATATGCAGGTGCAGAGCTGCCCGGGGAGGGGCGTGAAAATATGGACGTGGGTAAGTGCAGGTATCTTAGTTAACGTTAGGCAACGATAATGTGAGGGTGAGGAGGTGGAGGAGGGAGGACGGAAAGTTAATGACAAGGCTGTAAGCTTTGCAGTAAGTGTGTAGTGATGCTAAATGGGAAGGAGAGAAGGAGGGAGGATACGTGAATGGGAAGGGAGGTAGAGGTAGAGAGAGAGAGAGAGGGAGAAGGAAATAGTCCCTGGGTGCAGATTAAGTGCAACTCTTGATTAGTGTGTGTGTGTGTGTGTGTGTAGTGTGGGCACCGGCTATGGTTGCCATGATTGCCAGCACTATTAGCGATGCCTGCTGCTGTAATGTGTTATGACAGGGGCTGATTCTTGTGACTAACTGCTTTGGCAGTGGAGCTCCTCTGTCATGCTAATGAACGTATGAGGACATGAGCCAGATTGACAGCAGATTGACAGGCCACGCACACGACGTCTCACACACACACACACACACACACAGAGATAACAGAGGGTTAGACGAACGGTACACACACAAGACACGTGCAGACATAAACGTGAACACCATGTGACAAAACTGATGCAGGAGTCTCCACTCAAATAACTGGCTACCGAGTCAGTGTGACAGAGGTGACAAGACATGGACAAACAAAACCACACACACACACACACATACTACATGCACAGAGGCATGATCGCACCACACACACACACACACACACCCACAGCTTGACGTCACGCTGTTCCTTCATTGCGTCCCCTTGCATCAGAAAAATCCCTAGATATGCAGCACATAACAAGCAACATGCTGTAGGCAAAGAGTGTGTGTGTGTGTGTGTGTGTGTGTGAGAGAGCGAGGAGAGGAAATTTGTCAGCAGAAAAAAAAATCCTGAAATAATTAAAGTGCACTAATAATCTGGAAACAGGCGACAAGCAGAAACATTTGCAAAACTTACTTAAGGATAAAGGAAAAAAAATAAGATTCATCCCCGGTGTCGCTCTCTTTGTTAAATGAAAAACAAAAACACGTTGGATTTTTACTGTTCTTTTTTTTCCAAGTGGAAATACAGGGACAGAAATAAGCAGATAGCGAGGAAAGACAGAGAGTTAGGCCACGAGAAGGAAAGATTAGGGCACTAATAGGCAGAAAATCCATGTTTGAGAAAATAGATGAAGAGAGGTGACATAGCGATAGCAGGGGAGGACAAATGGAAATGCAGAAGATGGAGGTGTAATTCAATCTCCTCACCCTGCAGAATGTTGTGGCCTCGTAAGCAAAAGAAGTTCTTTGCAGAGGCTAATGGCTATTTTATCCTTTTGATCTCCTTTTATTCCCCACTTCTTCGTTTTCGCAAAATAAATTTCCCTCAACGGCTCAACTTGGAGAGACCTGCTCAAATAAGGCCAAAGGAGAGACGAAGCGAGACGAGACATCCATCCAAACTTCTCGTTTCAGTGGAGCCAAACCTTATCTCATACGTGCACGTCTATAACCACGCTTTAATCAAGTCGTTGCTGCTTAAATTAGCAAAAAACAATTAATTAATTATTGTGACTGCGGAGCGTCCAAGCATGAAAATACCTAAAAACCTAAAACAACAGGTAGTTAAGCATCATAAAGAAAAGTGCAGTTCAAAATAAGAGGGGAACTTGTTGACTGCCAGGTCATTCTCAGTGCAGCAGCAAAACAAAAGAGCAATAACTAAAACACAAACATCTCACTCACAGGCTATCACTTTAAGCCAGGCCAACTTTTTCATATCTGGCAATTTCAGGCACGGAAAACTCGTCACTGCATCACTGCTCCACTCTGCAAATGTAAATCTCGCTAATGTTTCAGGTGAAAATATTTGTCCTTTCCTCTGTGTGCTCACTCAGCGTTTGTGTCAATCATGATGCTGAGGTTCCTGTCTAAAAGTTTTCTTTTCTTTTCTTTTCTTCTTCTACTTCTTCTTCTTCTTCTTCTTCTTCTTCTCTTTATTGCAGCCACAGGAAAGTGTCCTTGACCCACTGACAGGATGGGGACTGGGCCGGAACAGTAAAGAGGACATCCTAAAGCCCTGGGCCAGAACCAGTATGACTGGACTGGCAGTAATGGCAGTGATCTGTGATGAAGAAGTGAGCGTGACGAAAAAGCCCTTTGGGCAGACAAATAAAATAGCCGTGAATGAGAGAGATGTACTTATACAAATATACAAATGAGTGTATAAGGTGAAAGAGGGGAAAGATGGATGGATGGATGGTAGGAGAGGCAGAGTGTCACCCTCCTGATGCCTGCGGCCAGCACGCACTGATGGTAACACTCAGTGGCCTGAGTGTGACACTGTGACAATAATGACGAGAGACTCTTTCTCAGTCTGTCTCTTTCTTCTCTGCCTCTCTCCGTCTTCTGTCAGTGTGTACAGCTCTGATCCACACCCTGACCTCGTCCTGTGACCTGGGTCAAACTGCAAAAGCCCACTCAGCAGAAGTCAGTAAGAATGTTTTTTTTTCCATTCAATTATGCCAATTGCAAATTTGGGGGGTCATGGTGTAGCACATGGTATCAACACCGTGAGTTTAGATTTATATGAAAGAAACAAAATGTATACGCTTAAAATATGACCCAATAGTGGTGCTATATGAAAAGTCTAGAATTATAGTTAGAAGGGTTAAAGGATTCACCCTGGACAGGTCACCAGTCCATCACAGAGCCACAGAGAGACAAAAAAACATTCATTCTCGCACTCAATTTAGTCAATTTAGAGTGTCCAGTATACTGTGGGAGGAAACCGGAGAACTCGGAGAAAACACACACACACACACACACAGAAAACATGCAAACTCCATGCAGAAAGGCCCAGGTCGTAAACCCGGTTCTTAACCACTACACCAACCGTGTGGACCCGGCAATAATGTTTCAAAATATCAATTCAATACATCCAATGTTAATATATGTAATTATATCCAATAGACATTTTACTTTTACAAATAAATGTCAATCTCATGATGGACACCACGTGAGACAGCAGTCAGTCCTATAGGGTTATTGATACGTTTCACAAAAAGATATAAAAATATCAGCATCGTGTTGGAACCACAGGGGAAAAAAATATCAAAGGATCACCAATATCTTCAGGGGAATATGAATATCTGTACAATATTGCATTATAATCCATCCAACAGCAGCTGGACCAAAGGACCAACCAGCATTACCATCCTTTAATAACATTTTATGGCCTAAATATGAGAAAAAAAATGGGCGTCACTATCTGAAGCAAGAACAATCAGGGCTGAGCAACGGCTCAAGTGGAGCTGCTCAGTGGTCAGCAGATTGCAATGCATATTTAATAGGCAGGTGTGACTCCAGTTCTGATGAAATAGCAGCTATTTTAAACTGAACTAATCAGAAAGAAATTGCTTTTTATTTTTATCTTATTTTATATCCTTTATGTGTTTGTGACTTAACCTCAGACCCCTATGCTGCTGCAAGAAGTGAATGGTCTAGTCTAATCTAATCTAATCTAATCTAGGGGTGGAACGCTAATATCACGATTTTTTAAAAGTGTGAGTTAACTAATTATTTGGTAATTGTTGCTTACAGTGGACGCAACGTTTAAGGAAAACAACTCTTATTGATTGATGTCTGGGTAAACAGTCAGAAGGTAAACTGTGCAGCAAGAGCAAATAATAAAACAATTTAAAAACTTAGTTGTGGTGTCTCCAGGTTTCCTCCCTATTATGATGCAGGCGAGAGGTCATGTGATCACATAGGTCCAGTAGTGGTCATGTGACACGCTGTGCGAGGAGAGCGGTGCGTGTTTCATGTCAATGTCAATTTGCACACCTTTAAAACAACAATCGCAATACTCTCTTAGACAATTTCTTCCCAAACCTATAAAATCATTTGCATCTAAGATAAAAATTTAAAAAAGTACCGTCATATTGAAAAGTATAGTTTGACATACAGTACTTCTGGTTCTCCTAAGCTGATGCTATGCCACTGCAATGAGGTTGCACATGGCTGTGGCTCCAGTGGACAGAAGGGCATTAACTCTCTGTCCTGGATCTCAGTGAGTGTGGCCCACTGAACCTCTCACGAACCCGAGGCCGCCCAGAGTCACCACTCCTCCCCTGCACTGACTCCCTTACTGCACTACATTTGTTTCTGACCTGTGCACTTGAACAATATGTTTTCACTGTGGTCCTTGGAGTGTGTGGCCCCTCTAATTCACGCGGCGCTTTCTCTACCTCCCTCTCTCCCTCCGTCCCACTCTTTGGCTTCACCTAGCCGATGCCATGGTAGCAGCAGTTCTGGTTAAGAGGTAGCCCATTAGGATGATGAAGAGGCCTTTCATCAGCACACTCCCTCAGGCCGAGCGCTGACAGGGGCTTTACCTCGACAAGCCTCTCAAACACACCGCTTGACGTGAGACAGCACCCAGTGAAGAGGTCCGCAGGCAGTACACACACAAACACACACACACACAGACTCTGAAAAAGGGAAGACTGAGACATTTATTTTGTCAGTCCATCTCAGCAGCAGCCAATAGAGTGTAGTGTATGCAGAGGGAAGACGAGAGGGGGCCAGAAATGAAGACAAGTCTGGACTAATTCTTACTCTGATCTATTTTTAATCACTGCCATACGAGGACTAATAGTGTAATAGTCTTGCACGACTCCGTCCAGATGGGTAAAGCAATCTTTCAGGAGGGGAAGTGCGGGAGGAAGGAGCCAGGATGTGCAGACGGAAGAGGAAAGAGACAGGAAAAGTGAGTGGAAACAAGACAGACACAGAGGGAGTGAGACAGACAGAGACTGATAAAGACAGAGAGGGAGAGAAAAGTTGAAGACGGAGAAGCCACCAGGGCCAAGATGACCTGAATTCATAGGACTGGTATTGATTACTCGAGGATGAAAAGCCAAAGAAAGCACTCTGCTTAGAGAGTAGATAAATTTACTCACACTCAGAGAACCTGGAAAGACAGAACTGGGCGAAAGTAACACACAAAAAGGTAGGCACCGAACAAGCACATTAATCAGATTAACCGATTTGCCTTCAATCTTATAAGGTAGGAGTAAAGACAGCTGCCTCATCGATTGCTCTGGTGGAAAACACAGTCTGACAAGACAAATGTGAATGACAGGATATGGGAATGAAAATGATCCGTGTGCAGTCAGGATACAAAAGGCATTTAAAAGAGCACACATGTAGCATACGGGAGACTAGACAATCTGATTATATCGTATTCTGTGAGGGATTTGTAGTTCTATTTATGGAGTGTGTATAGAGGATATATGGTACACACACACACACACACACACACACAGTGGTCGACATCATGTTTACTTCACATAAATTAACTTTTTATAAGCGCTTTTGGAATTTCGAGCTTGAATGCCAAAAACGAAGCTGCCTTCAATATACTGTAAATGTGCATGTATTTACAGTTATTTACAGTCAAAGAGCCGTGCAGCACCAATATTTTGCAGCACCTTTTTAGGGCTGCATAGACTCCCACTGGACTGGTTCTCTCAGCCGACTACATTTCCAGTGGTTGTACAATCATTTTTGGCAGCAGGAGGGATAAGCTACCTGCAGAAGAAAACATGTGGGAGAGACAGACAGTCGTCCTTGTTTCATGTAGAGTGAAGGCAGCTGAATTAAACTCACTGACACCGTGTCAAAGAAGTCGTCAGCGAGGATGCGTGTTTTGACTGTTAAGTGTAAACAATGGTTCGCGTGTGTCACAGTGTGCGGTGCAGCAAACCCCCATATGCACATTTAACAGAGCTTCCTTGATCAATGCAGTTGCTATTGTGGCATATTCCATTATACAATTCCAACACTACTCGGCTCTACTTGGATGGGCTCGCTATCAGGCACATCGTTTGCCATTACTATAGTACCTTCTCAACATGGGCGGAGTCACACAGCTGCACAAAACTGCCTTGCTGTCATTTTATATACAACACGCACAAACTAGTGCTATCTAGAAAATTCAAAAGCTACAGGAAAGCAGAGAAATAAAGACATTTGCACCCATATACTTGTCAATGCTGTAATTGGTTAAATAACTGCCAGATATGGAAAGTTGAAGTTTAGAGTACGTTTTTGGGACGATGTTTTCCAGTCTTTCTATTTCTGAGATGTCTCTTCATAATAATACTGACGGTCCAACAAAGTAACAACAGCTCTCGACTGAACGTACTGTGTTGGAAAACTGTGAGAATAGAACAGCTTGACCCACGCATGGCTGCAGTCAGTTGGGCCATTACTACACAATGACGGGCCGCTAACACGTAGGTGTTCCCCGCAATTTACAATCTATTCAGGCCCGAGTGACTTTACAAATGCTACTCTCCATGAAAACAAAGAGGCGGCTTTTGTTGTGTGCAAACGTGTGCAGACGGCGTGCGGGAAGAACAGGTGAGTGGTGTTTGTGTTGCCACACCAGATCAGAGAAACAATGTCGGATGTAGAGTACCATGCTCCATTCTTCTAGTATTACACATTATATCTTATATACAAAAAGAAACAGACCTCAAAGCAAACAGCTAATGACTGAACACAGTGTGAAAGCAGCTTCTCCGCAGATGCACACTGAGGACAATTTATGCTGTGACTTTATCAACTCAGCAGCATGCCGAAGCATGTTAATAACACTCAGGATTCATGTTAAGGCTTCTCTTATCGCAGCCCACACTAGTGCCCTCGTAACATCAATATGCTGCATTTCAAATTATCTTCTGCAAATCTGTAGGTCAGAGTTCACAGCCCTCTGTTAACTCCACACCCCAGACGCCGCTGCTCAATATTATAATACCTTCACGGTTCTGTATGAAGACCGAACGCTGCGCTGATAAGAACAAGCGCCACAGCAATCAGGGCTTCATCCACAGGCCCTGGAAATGTCTCAGAAGGGCCTCACCTTCCAGTGACCTTTGACCTCCATCTGTGACGATGAGTGTGTGAGAGGGTTTATTAATTATATTATTACTGCAGTGTAGACACAGAATGCAGTTCGGTAAAACATGGCCAATCATTATTTAATCAGCTGATTATCAGTTATTTATGTTATGAAGTTTACACATCTTTTGTCCTTAAAGTCTTTAGTTTAAATACATTCTTTTTATTCAAAATACATGCGCTGCAGTGCAGACACAAAATCCAGATCAGTTTTGTTTAATAAAAGTTTATTGGAGTATCATTTGTTATTATAAACTATTTTATTTTAAAACGTATCTGTCAAAGAAGTCTGGATCAATGTCGATCCAGACTTTGGATCCACATTACAAATCAATGTAGCCTTTCTTAAATTCTGCATCAGCAATAGAAACACCTACAATTTTTGAAAGAATTCTGGTGTTTGTGAATCAGTGCTATGACATGTCACACCACATTGTTAGTATACCGATCTACACTAGGGCCGTCACTTTTTCCAAAACTTTAATGTAAACAAATATATAATGACCCGTAATTTGAATATATTTTACCCATTATTTACTTTATGAACAATTATAATAATTGTTACATTTTTAACAGTGTTGGCAGTATTAAAGACAAAAGTCAATCAGTAGAATGGGACACTCTGACTTTCCATTCTTGATCTAAAATGTAATAATGCTACATCCAGTAGCCTTAATTTCTGAATTAATTTGATGGAAACAAAAGTGTGGCTCTCCTTTATTTACATTATTACCCACGGATGAGAACACAGCATGGATGTGCGCCCGGCGCTGTGTGTGTGTGTGTGTGTGCGCTCGTGTCACCGCGAGATGCAATTACACGTCTCTCCACGGAAGCGGTGGGTACTAGAGGAGAGAGGAGAGACCCCAGTCTCCCTCATATACAGTAGGCTTTCATGTTGTCCTCACTGCTGCAGCTGACACTGACATTTCATATGGCGGGAAACACACATGCGCCCTGCCGGCATATATCACACATAGACACATAATAACAGTTTGAACGTGAACTTTTAATCCCACTAATCTAATATTAATGAAAATTTCGAAGAAAAAGAGACAGCCCTAATCTACAAAGACTTTCCCTTTAATACAGACATTAGTCTGGCTTTGTGGATAAGTTGGCCGTCGGCCTGTTTGTACATTTAACTGTGTACAGAATGGCAAGAAGGAATAAATCTGCAACACTCCCGCCTCAAAGAGAGAGTGTAAAAAGGGCTAGTGACAGCATGAATATTCAGCATACATATGTCGAAAAATAACAGATCACAATCTCAATTTAATTACCTGATACAGAGGCTTGCTACAGTTTTGTTTTTTTCCCCGTGAAATATTATAGCGCGCACAGTGAAACTACTCTAAGTACAAGCACATTAATATACATTGCACAGTCTCCAATCATTTTAATGGCTGGTGAGACACTGAAAGCAATCAGTGAAGCAAATAAAAAGGAAGCTAAGAAGGATAGGAAGACCCAGGGAAGCAAAGTGGACGATATGAAGTGAAGCCTGTCTAGTTAATAAGTGTGATGATAAAAAAAACCAACAACACAGAAAGTTAGCTGAGCAGAAGAGGCAATTTTTTCTGACAGAGTGAGAGTTATCATACCTCCTTGTCTTCGACTCATCCAGAGTTCTGAGGTGTTCTATATAACAATAGCATGTGCGATCAATAACATCAATTTACAGCGGTGCGGTGCATGTAATCATGGGGTGTTCTGGTGTCCACAGAAGCAGTGACACACAGCTAGGCCTCTGGAGGAGCCGCCATGTGGGCTTTCTGCTCTTCCCCCAATAGCAAATACAAACACAGCCCTTCACCTTCTGTCTCACTCCCTTCATCTGCGCCATCGACACATATGAGCAATAAACCCCAGCTTCTGCTCCTCTTCCCGCCCTCTCTCCCCTTCTTGCGCACATGCACGGCCTCGCAGATGCACTTGGAAAGTTTCATATCATGTGATCCATGAGGAATCTGAGGGGTGTGAGGCACATGGACCAAAAATATCCAGAGCACCATGCCCTCCATCTAACTGACGGAGTGCCTCAGAGTAACGTCACAGCATGCGCTCCTTGTCCCCGCTCCCCTCCGCAATTCTATTATTCATCTTAATTGAGAAAAGGCAAGTAAGCGAAGGGGAGTACTGGGAGGATGTGAAGTGCAGGTTGCAGGCCGCAGGGATCTACTGTATGTTTTGTGTCCGTGAGAGGTTAATGTGGGCGCTTACTCTGAAGAATGTGCTCACCTGTCATCCGCTTATGGCCAAGAGTCACTTAAAAGGTATTTTCCTCTCACACATTAGCAAACAAAGACGTGGCAAATCATCTGTGGGTCTAAAATGTAATTATTTTCTGGTTTCTTTGCTCAATATAACATGGAAATGGAGTCAGGTGTGTGTGTATATATATGGAAAATTGATAAGAAATGCTGACCATAGTTCAACAATTTCAACTTCCCAGTTTGGAATAATATTCACAAAAGATACACACACTGTATATATTGTATATATTAAAATCACAGTTATTTGACTCAATTATTGAAGCGATTTAAACAGGTTTTTTTTTTTAAATGCAATAGTTTGTTTCTACAGGGAAGTACAGGGAATGCATTTATATTGCATTTTTATTTCCTACACTCACTGTTATTTTTTATTTTCCTGGGTATAGTGCTACAGTTTTATCAGATTCAAATTCCCCCACTTAGAGAGAGAAGTAAAAGGCAGATGGTGTTTTAAACTATCCTGAAAATGCAGACTTAACATATCAAATTGTCAAACCCAGATGGAGCCTCCGCTCTAACTGCACGCATACAAATGTTGCTCCAGGTAATTAGCAGAGGATTCAGGGTTTTTTGTTCTATTTGGCTATTTGAAGTTGTTCCCCGGCACAAGTTGTTTCATTGTATTGATAAGCATTTAATCATCGGTGGAATCTCTACATTGTCTGACAGCACCTGAGCAAGTACTCCCACTGTTCTATTAGAGAGTACATATTTTTAGAAGATGCAGCAGTATATCATTTGTGTTTGCTATTATTTCCCCCCCCCAAACCCTATGCTATCTAGGGCAATGGTCAGCATTTTTAATCAATTTTCCAAACACAGGAGCACTACGGCAGTCAGGAAATCCCAGCGGGGCAGTAGGGTATGGACACAGCAATAATAATAACACAAAATCTACTCTGAATTATGCTCTAAAGAGATTAGGTCAGAATAATCCCATGGATAAACATGGGGAGGAGGGGGAGGCTGCTTGTGATCAAACGCTTGTGTGTGTGTGTGTGTGTGTGTGTGTGGACAGTTTTTCCTGATAGTGGGATTTGTGTAAAGTTGTTGGTTTTGGGTGTAGGAGAGGAGGTGGTGATGATGATGATGATGATGATGACGGTGTTTATTTTGGGAAATGAAAGTATGTCTGAGGCTCACAGAGGTGTTAATATTAAAGTGGAACAAAGTGTTTTTTTTATTCCCTGCTCAAACAGAAGGGGTAATTCCCAGCGTGATGTGATTCCTGAACACTGTTGTTGTCTCAATGTCTCAGAGTGTGTGAATTATAAAATATGAAAGGCAAAAAAATGATCCATTGTGCCTGCATTTCATTCATAGTTTAAGGAATGGGAATATTTTCACTATTACATTTATATGTATGCATGAATTAAACAACAAGCAAGGGGTGGCTCCCGGTGTGGTCTCCTGCTGCTCTAGTCCTTCTTCTTGGTTGTAAAAAATGGTTCTTTGAGTTACTGTTACAAGTCAGCATTCCCTCTTTATCATTTCAAACCACTCTGGCCACTCTCCTCTGACCTCTAGCAACAAAAAGGCATTTTCACTCAGAGAACTGTGGCTCACTAGATATTTTCTCTTTCTCTGACCACTCTCTCTAAACCCTAGAGATGGGTGTAGATCAGCGGTTCCTGGAAAACTCAGAGCAGCCCAGCAGCAACTATGCCACATTAAAAAATGACTTAAATCACTTTTCCTCTCCTTGCTGTAGGTATGATGTATGATAAGCTTTATCAACCACCTGTTGTCGGCATATGTTTGGTACAGATTTGAGAGCGGTACAAGCTATAAACCATGTTCATGGCTCCAAATTGTGATTGTGGCCAATTTGCTTTGCTGTGTGTGCTGAGGGTTCAGGGATCAGAGCGTACAGGGCCGGAGCAGACCTTGAGGTCACCGGCTGCCTTTCTGCTGAGCAGGCTATTGTCCAGCACCTGCATGGCTGCACCACCGCGGGTCTATTCAGAGTCTATTCAGCGGCTTCAGCTACGTGCAATAGAGGACTCTGACCTATTGTCTGATTTCAAGTCTGTTTGAGCTGCATTAGGACGCTCACTTCATCTCCCAGCGAGTTCAGAGAAACATTTAAGTCCCCATGAATGGGGGCAGATTTACACAAGTTAAAAAGACACGTTAAACACATTCAGAGAAACTTCAGCTCTCAAACAGAGAGCTGCTTGACCTCTGTGACCAGTTTAAAACACACTGTGTGACCTCGGTTTGCAATCCTAGTGTGACACTGAAACACACGCAGACACAATTTAAAGAAAGGTATCAGGTAAAGACAAGATCTCGTCAACTAGATTCATAACACACAGGATTAATAACATACAACCGGACCTATTAGTATCAACATTTATGTGGGGGGTGTGTCTTTATTTGCATTTCTCTCTCTCTCTGCCGCTGTGTGAAATAATATGAAATAAGTGATGTTATAAAAACACTATATAGCAAATATGGATATTAAGACACAAGTGGCACTGCTAGCAACTCAGCTATTTGCCAAGTACTGGGTAAGTGCATGATCATGCACACAAAATGGCCATATCACACTCAGTAAAAAAAGCCATCTGGAGGCATCATCACTTCTATGAGCAGAATTAAGTCAGAGTGCAATGACTTTCTCGTTTAAAGTGTCTCCAAAGAGCCCCATTATTACCTTACCAGAATGCAAATGTGCTTTGGGCCAATTAAAGGTTGAGCCAATACCAATGTAAGCCCATAAAAAGCCGCCCTTCCATAATTATTCAGCAATATGACTCATGGGTGAGATAGGAACACTGGCCTGTAAATGTGTCACAATTATGACTCTGTGCTTAAAATGAATGCAGGAGCTGTGTAGATCATTCCCACGGTGTTGGAGCGGAGCCACGCATATGTTAGTGTCAGTGCTTCTAATGAGATAAATAGACTGGTGATAGTACTTATTAGGCCTCCATACGTGGCAGGTAAAGACAAGGGCCCTGTGGTGGATCAGAGGCAGTTAAATGTCTATTTTTTTCAGATCTCCCTCTATTAAGAGGTATTTAGGCGAGAGAGGAGGTTGTTTTTTTGTGTGTTTGTGGAGACAGACACCCTCATCCAGGATGTCTCTGTGTAATTACACGCCACAGAACACCGCCATTCCACTCCTCTTCACGAATAGAGATGAAAGACAAGTGAGACAGAGGCATGTAATCGCTCAAAGAGGGGGAGAGGAGGTGAAGGACTCAGAGAATAGGAGGACAAAAGGATGTTGAGAGGTGGGGAGGTTTTAATAAACCTCCTCTGTCTCTTGTTTACAGAGTCTCTCCTAACTCTCCTGATCTCTCTCTCTCACACACACACACACACACACTTTGACTGAGGCTTTCATTATTCTCAGAGTTGCCTGTTCTTCGCCTCAGGACAGATGTGTAAATTGTTGTGCTAATGGAAGGTCCACTGCTGAGAGCTTTAGGAGGAGTGGAGATTTACACACTCCACACCACTGTATAACCGTCACTCACAAATGCACGCTTACAGGAGCATGAAGAGGGACGCCGTGAGCGACAGCAACTCTCTCACACACACACACACACACTGGTATACTGACAGAGGTGTGGGTGGTGGCTGACATGTGCACATAAAAGTTCTATTTCCTGTTGCAATGCATCGTCTCTTGTCCTAAATCTAAGAAATAAAGCCTCCCTTACCTCATCACTAAGGGCACAAGAGCAGAGAAGTCATAATCTGTCACTGTTTCCCTGTAAAACGCTCATATGTTTCCATTACAGCCATTATTTACTCTCAAGGGCAAAGAGGCGACACCAGAAAAGTGCCCGTAAATGAGCTCCATTTGCTTCTGTGATTTTGTCGAGTTGGTAATTTTTGGGTAACAAAGTGCGACAAAAGACACAAGCTTGCAGTCACACCAATATAATCACAATTACGGAGCGAAATGTACCAAAATATTGAGTCATACCATCCTTTTAAGGGACATTACGTCATTGATCAATGAGCAGATCGAGAGAAAATTAAGCAATCATTTGATAATTGATTCATTTTATAGGAGCATGACATTTTGTGAAATGCACTTCCAGTGCCAGAGTTGTTTCATCTACCTCTCCTCAAGTACTCAAGTGTTTTTTGTTATGCAGTATATTAAATGCCTTTTAGTTAGTTTTAACTAATATACTAAGATATAATTGAAGGCATAACCTTATTTTACTTGATCTTCTTCTGACATTTAATAGATTACAGGTGGAAGTAATGCGATGATAATAATAATAATCAGAATAACAATTCCTTCAATTTCAATAGGGTCCTTGAGCCATTATTGGTCCATGAGCCAATAGTCACAATCATCATACTACAACTGCTGCTAATAAATAAATAAATAAGTAAATAAATAAGTAATTAAGTAAGTAAATAAATAAATAATGAAAATGATCAATAGTTCTTATTAGTCGTCTCCTGCTCACTTCCCTGCCAAGCCTGCATGACACTGGGCGACTGGTGTCTGATTATGCCAAAGCCACCGAGGGCTACAAAGTATCCATCTGCCCAGGAATCTGCCAGTCCCTCTGTCTGTCTATCTGTCTGTCTCTCCACAGGTATGTCTGTCTGTCCCCACGTGATCCACGTTTCTTTTAATAAGCTGTTGAAAAGGGGACAGAAGCTGGCTGCAGCGTGAAGGTTGAAGTTATACAGAGAGACACAGCTCAGTGTTTAATGACCCACTATAACTATACCTATTCATCTCCTCTGGCAGAGCGGCGAAACACCATGCGAGTGGTCCTCTGCTGAAAATATTGCGTCAGGCTAAATCATATGTCTTCAGCTGACTTGAAAAAAACCTGATTACAGAAACTCTCCAGTGTTCTCCTGTTGCTTTTCACATATGAAAACCTTTTTTTGACAGGACAATAAAAAAAAGTGCACAGGAATGCTTTACTTCACATGAAGTGGATGTGGGAGCAGATGCCAGGAGGCAAAAACAAAAAGAAGTGGCAGTCGCTGTGCTGCCTCCGTCCACATGAACCAATCAGGCACACATTTCAAGCTCACATGTATCCACGATCGATAAAACATCGATGTGGCTTTTCCTTTGTTTGCGTGAGGTGCTTTCTCTACCTGCTGCACCTACACACACGCACACACACACGCGCAGCACAGGTTGTTGCTGAGAGGATTGGGGGCAAAGTGAAGCAGTGCTACAGCAGCGACAGAGTCAGAGCAGAGACACCCGGAGTTAATGAACCCTCACCAGTCAGCATGGCTGTCCATCTGCTTTCATAATCCCCATAAACAGCAGGCCACGGGTTCTGCCCAAACAGCTAAACACACACACTTTCTCTCCCGCACACACACTCAACAGCACATCGTCATCCCAAATGTTCTGCATGACAAATGACCACTCTCTGTCTGTGTGTGTGTGTGTGTGTGTGCGGGGTAGTGTGTTGTTGGGGGAGGAGGAGGGTAAGGTGAAGTTCCCATTATAAGACCTGTGCGCCTTAGCTCAGCGCACCAGCTAATCTAAGTGGAATAGTGGGGAGAGGTGAGCGTGAGGTCGGCTATTGAGCCCATCTGGTCAGCAGCAGGTAAGAGGCTTGGAACACACACCCGCTGACACAGTTGATGCATGTGTGAGCTCATGCACTTAAATCTAACATTAATTACATGCCGGTATATATCTGCCACATTTGACCAGGCCTCGTTCCTGCTACTTTACACCAGACGATTCCAAAGTCTTTGGCGACTGACAGTGCGGTGGCATTTTATAGCATGTACAGCCTGCGTGGGGGGTGCAGCAGGAGGACAAAACGGCCTTTCCTTTTGTGCGATCAGAGAGGCTGCCAGAGCGAGAGAGACGGCTGCATACGAGAGCGGTGTGCTGATCGAGACGAGCGAGCGTGACCCCACTGTGACCCATGCAGAAAAGGGAGTAATACCTATACGGCTGACTTCCCATCGGCATGCACTCATCACACGTACACACACTCATGCCAACCACACAACCAAGAGGGACCTGTCAGGTTTTGATTAAGACCGGCATCCAAGGCGAGGACTGAATCTTTACTAGGGGTGGGAATCACAGATTTCCTCACAATACGACATGCAACACATGGTCCACGATTCTTTGAAAAGCAATATATTGCAAGACAATCATAGAGCGACACATCACGATGTCTGTCTGAAAGAAAACGAAACGTCCGTGAAAAGTTAAAAGTGCAGGATTTCTCTACTTATTCACAACATCGAGAACGCAGCTCCCTCTTCTTCAGCCAGGTAACTTCCGCCCAAGTTTCCCGCATTCATTTGAGCAGCGCCACCGCGAGGCGACAGCAAGTAGCGTCTTTATTTATTAATTAAAATATCAATATTTGCCCTGGCGTATCGATTACTGTATTGCCCAAGAAAGAACAACGATATATCACCAAATCGATGTTTTGACCCGCCCCTAATCTTTACTGTGTGTGTGTATGTGGAGCCCCTGGAGGAGAAACAGGAAGTAAAATCCTGGAGCTGAAGACAGGTGGAGAATTAAAGGGTGGATGAGGGCAGATCTCATTCTTTCACTCTTCTCTTTGCCGTGTTACTGATCAAGAAGGTTTGAGCAGAAACGGGGATTAAAGCCCCAACTGTGCGAGTTTGTATCTGTCGGCATATATTTTTTAGTAGGGCTGGATGAATTGGGGGTTTAATATTTTTTGTGTACCAGATTTAAATTGCGATGGAGCTTTACCAAAACAACTGTATTCTATTGCAAGTTTTGGGTATTTAAAGATATAAATTGCTTCCAACGTGCATTCATTTCTTTCTTTTTTTATTTCTTAGAACAGTGGTTCCCAAACATTGACACTGCTCCACCTGCACACTTGAAAACAAAGTGTCTTTCTGCACACACTCAGACACACACAAAAATAAGTCACCAAATAGATCTATTTTAAAAATGACCAGCATGTTCAGTGAGTAACACCAGTTCACTCTCTTTTTTAAGAAATCTGCTGCAACGTTTGGCTGAATTTGACTGTATGTCTATTTCTACACCAGTTTCAAAATGCAATCAGGCTGTTTGCATATCTTTTTTTTTTTTTCTTCATGTGTTTGTGTACCCCCTACATCACTTTGCGTACCCTTGGGGTTAGAACAGTCTAAAACAGGAGAATTAAACAGCACTCACTGTGATTTATTAATAACAGTGTTTTGGTTTTTTTTTCAAATTAGCAATTTTGGTTTGAAAACTACTCATTGCAGAGCCCCAGACTTCAGGATGAAGAGCACATTTCCTTAATGTTCAAACTGAAGAGAGGGTGGAAACGGAACGAAAAACAGACAGAGAAGAAAAGCAAAACAAGAAATGAGGCAGTGAATGGAATGGAAAGACTAGAGACAGAGAGGAAGGACAGGAGAGATCTGGATGTGACCCCTTTTGACCTATGATTAAGTGGCCAATCCATCTCTAGTATGAACAGGGAAAAATCAGTCAGTCACTACATTAAATAACACAGTCGCACCCTGCTGACAAACACCCAATCACACAAAACCTTCAAAGCCACCGCTAATCAAGACACACTCACTAATGCACTCGTTAAACACCAGTCCCCTTGATTTAAAACACAGGGGAGGAAAATTAAAACTATGCTTTTTGAAAGTCCTGCTGTTGCCTGTAGCTGCCTGCCATGCAAGCAGAAGGGAGCGCGGCCATTTCCGTTGCCGCTCGTCGTTAGAGATACGTGCATGTATGTTCAATATGCCCCAATCTCCAGGGAGGTCCGTGTGTCATTCCCCTACTTTAGACACACCAGCTGCTCAGTGTGTGCGCCGCAGTGTTAAGAGTCCCTTCCCACCTCACACAAGCCCCCGGTGGCACCCACATCCACTTACACACAGGCATGACAAAGCTTCCCTCACTCCCCTCCTTTACCTACCCTTAACAACCCAAACACACCCCCACACACACACACATTCATAAGTACCCCGAGGACAGATGGGACCTTAATAAGCGTAACACTCAGAGAAATGGGATTCTTCACAGTGCCTTCTAAAGAGCAATTCCCAAACTCCACCAGAGAGCTGGCTGGAAAAAAAGAAATGATGGAGTGAGTGAGATATGGATGACGGAGGTTGGTATATGTGAAACTATAAAGCTATAAATATGCCTGATGAGACTATCAAGAGAGGAAGAGGAAGGGGAAACGGTGAGACAGTGAAGACAATTTTTAATCTGGATGTGAGGGAATGTAGTTTTGTATGCCAAATTCATAAAAAAAAAAAATATAAGTCAGAATAATGCTTGCTGCCTTCCCTAATGCAGCATTTTCTCTCCTGGTGTATTATAAACACACTTAAAGCAAGCCCACATGACACACACAGATACAAACACACGCAAACAGACAAACAAACACAAGCTGTAGCAGATTGGCTGCGGTCTAAGCTCTGGAGTGGACTTGGCTCGACTGCTCTTTGAAGACAAAAAAGCCTGTGCTGAGAAAATGAGGGGGAATTTACGTGGCCTGAAAAACTTCCCCTTTTCAGGCGAGGACACACGCAGAGCGCTGGACCACGGCACAGCCAATCAAGTGCTGGCACCACTTCTGATCTGTGAACCTCGGCGCAGCCACTTTCACCAAAATGTGCGTGTGCATGCGTCTATCTTTGGGTATGGGGGGTTTGTTTAGGATGTGGCGCGGCCCCCCCACGGTGTATTCTGATCCTATTGGTCACGATGCTCCGAGTGCTGCTGAGACCTTGAAAGAAAATTCCTTCACTCACTCCCCCCCGAGTGACCCAGCAGGTCTTCCACCATTATACACATAAATGCTACCTCTTCATCAGTGAATGTGTGGGCTTTTGATACGAGATGTCAGCGAGCATATCGTAGTGACATATCTGTGATTTATTACGTTAAAACAAGCAGTGTTGGTCTGGTACATGAGTTATCATGCAATAGTTACACACACACACACACACTTAGATCCTGTTGATGGTGATCATGAGTGTGTGTGTGTGTGTTCTCTTGCTGCCCCCTTTACCCCACACAAAAGGGGCAGAAAAATCTCTCTAAATTCTTCTACTATTCATCTAAAGCACAATGGAACCCCACAGAGGTTTTCTTCCTGTTTCCCTGTCTGCCCCACCCATCTCCCCCCACAGGGCGAGATGGAGGGACAGGGGGGAACCCTGTCCTGCCGGCCCAGCAGCAACTTCAGCTCCCATCTGCCACCGAAACCCCCCCCCCCCCCACCCCCCATCACTTCAACCTCAGTTTTTATTTACTCCACCTACCCTTGTGTGTTGTGTTTGGAAACATTGCATTGATAGGTCACACATGCATTATGTATATAACATTAAAAAATATCAGTTTTGCTTGATCAAAAAGAGTTTGTTACATTAGTTTGTCCCTGTGTTTAATCACTGCTTTCTCAGCATGCAGGCCATGTGGTGGGAGTTAAACTAAACCTGTCTCACCAAAAACCAGCAAGTCATTACTGTTGATTCAGAGCAGGTATTCTTGTATTTTCTGAATAACATACGAACTGGATTAGTTGCTTTGCACTATACAGTATCGATTGAATCATTATCGTTCTAAATACCATGGGAACTTGTTTTCTTTGCAGCAGAAAATACTGACCTGTGCGTAAAATCACATTCGTCACAGGTCTGCTAATCTCCGCATGGAACCTTCTTCTGCTACTAATTCCGCTTTTCATTCTTTATAGTCAGCGCCCTCCTCCATTTACCTCTCTCTGTTTTTACCCTCTTACAGAGCCCTCGCTGTTTGGTGCAGATTTATGGTCCAATCTAACATGTACAATATTGGCAAAGCATTAAACATGTCTACTCTTAATACTGTGAGCTCTCTCCATCGATAAGAGCCTTAATAAAACCATCTCCCCAGTGGATTTGTGTCTCTTTTTCACTTTCCACCCTGTGCCTCCCTCCCCGACAAGAAGCCTCCCTCACCACCGTTTCTTCTGCTGCTTTGCAAACTTAAAGCGGGTTCCTGCTGCACGCCGCCTGCCTTCCTCGCATGCTTTTCCACCTATTTCCCCACCCCTTCACTGCCTCATTCTCTGGCCTGTGCCAGAGGTTTAATGACGCATGAATGCCACTGCTATGGAGTTTTCTTCTCCGCTCTTTCATAAAAAAATATTTAAAAGCCATGCCCTGAGATCAATCTATCTCAAAGTGTCTACCCATGGACTCATTTATTTTCCCATCTTCTCGTTGATATTTTTCCGCTCACTTCCACATGAACAGCAACACCCTGCGTAACCCCGCTCCGTGTTTGGTGCACACACATCCACTGCGACGACCCCTGGCTGCACTTGGCACACTTGCGTGAACTGCCACTCTTCTATGTAGCCTATAAATGCCTATTGGTGCCCTAAAACCCTTCACTAACCTCAAGAGCCACGCGGGTCAGTTACGCCAAGGAGAGCCGAGCAGCTGTTCCCCTCCCACCTCGTTCTCCTGTGCTGTCTCTGATGTCAAGAATTTGAGCATCATAAGCACATTTTAAATATTAACAAAGTCCACTTTGCACGTATGAATAATACAGCAGAGAGGGCAGTGCCTAGCCAGCGATCCCATCCCCTGCCGCCTGACGGTCATAAAACTAATGCACTTCTCCAGCTCGGGTCTGACGGCAGGACTTGCCTGAGGAACCTGTCTGACCTGCGCTGTGGCCCAAAGAGAGCTGTGCCTGCATCATGGTGCCCGACCACCTGTCCACATCGTTGCAGATGCAACAGCCTGGCAGCACTTCTGTTATGACTACATGTTTCTGAGCCACTTTAATCTAATCTGACATCTCAATCTGTTGAGGATCTTTCAAGCCAAATCTGCTCTGGTGTTTATTCGAGATTGGCTTTGTTGTCACATGCCCTGTTATTTTCGATGCATCTACGATTCACAGTGAATGTCAGGAAACTGCAGACCTGCCTTTGTGTGTATGAGTAGCCTTAAACACACATATATAATAATAATAATAATAATGATAATAAAGATTGTGAGCCCACTCATAGCCACGGCATTGTTATTCAGGAGCAGGAGGATTAACGCCAATGAGAGAACACATTCTAGAAGAGTGTCACTATTCATCCAGTCCTCTCTGGGAGTGTCTGACATGCTACGCTCCCTAACTCTGAACACTCGACTGCCCCTTCGCTACCCTCACCCTCACCTCTCTCTCACTCTGGTCCTGTCTTGACCTCCTGGTCTGGATTTAAATGACAATCTAGCCCATGGACACACACACACACACACACACACAGTCACTTAATCCCGATGTGTCACAAACAGTGTGTAAACACACTTTCCGTATGTTGTTTTTTTTTTTTTTCTCATTGTGATGAAGTCATTAATAAAGACACATGCTGAGACAGACAGTGGACAGCAGGGTAGTTACCCCAGACAAGTCTTGTAATTAATGTGTATGTCAACACAGAAAGAGGATCCATGTATTAGAAACGTGAGCTCAGCACATCCACGATATAGGCAGAGACCAGGCCAGGGTGGCAGGGAGGGGTTGTGGTGGGGCAGTTCACACACAATGGGAAAGAAGACAAATGCAGTCGTATGTCACCTGAATATACCTCTGCCTTCGCCCTCTCTACCCAACAGGAACTTCACTGGGCCGCACTGAGCTATTGTCCCCTGGTGTCCCCCTCCTCCCTGTTTATGTCAATATTTCTCACTTCTTATGCAAGGATTTCAGAACACCATCATTTTAATAAACGTAAGCTGCTTTTCTGCTCTGACTGTTCGGGGAATAACACAAACACAAGGACCTTGCGAGGTACGGCGCAGGCTCTTATTGGCATTTCCAAAAAATGGCCAGAGACCTGGACAGACGGACAGTGTGTCCCACACACAGATTTTATAGACAGTCAGATTCTCTTTTTTTGTTTTCGTTGAGCTGAGGTTTTGTTTCACTTTTTGTCGACCACATTGTTCTCTTTTCCTACAGTAAACCAAGCTTAAGCCACAATCCACTAAACCCTCAGATTCCTGCCTAGTATTTTATTCTAATTTGGCAAGGGGGGTGGGGGGGTGAGAATGTCCTGGCTTGCCTACCAACTGAGGCAAATCATTATTCTAACACTGGTCAGTGTTACCTTGATTCCCCCGGTCCCAGTCCCATCCTATGCCCTGCATGTGTGCCAAGTGGTTTCATCTCTTTGAGAGCTGCAGTCTTTGATGGCATTAACACAGAGCACTACACTGATAAAAGTCTACTCTTCCTAGATCAAAGCCGAGGCTGCTCTGACCAAAATACCATGTGCAACAAAATAAACACATAAATTCTTTACCAACAACCGAGCAATTCAAAAACAACTTGTACACAAAGGAGCATTGCTGTATCTTCAAACCGAGGGAGAAAATGAGAAGAATCTCTTCCCCTGGAGCTCTTGGAGTGATCTGTGTTTCTCTTCACAGGGTTTTGCACTTTCTGTTTTGGAGAAGCAAAAAGGCATGGAGCAAAACCTTAATTACTCCCTGCACACCAGGGGACTTTGATTTTTCTGCTTCAATAAGGAAAGAGTGTTCTGAGCTCAGATCTGCTCAAAGTCTGGAGACTTTTCTGCAGAGGGTTAAAAAGTGCTGATCAGCACATTGCCTCGACCTCTGCACTGTTACGGGTATGTCATAATCCAGGACCATTTTAATTCTATGGACCTAAAGGTAGGGTCTGCGGGTAACAGTAGTGCTGGATATTTTCAGAGAAATTGTAAAAAGTCTGAATATTTTTCGTTATTTGACTCTAAAGGAATAAAGAGAGAGACACCCGCCTGTCTCACGGGTGCGTAAAGTGAGTGTGTCGTAAATATTATGCACATCATATCGTAACAATAATAAAACTGTCCACACTGATGTTTCGTTTCAAAACTTACCGGTGCCAGACACGACATATCCACCGAACAGGAGCAGAAGAACAACAGGGCCGAGACCTTGGTCGCGCTGCATCCGAACAGAGTGCATCTTTTCCGGCTACGCCGTTGTTCACGCGGGGTAACCTGCGGTGCTTTAAACACAGACACACACCAAGAGGCGTCTGTCCGACAATGTCTTTAACCCTGGATGATTTTCTCAGCAGTCCCGTAATTGTTGATGGATGATGCGTTTTTGCGTTAAGAGTTCATTCAAAGCGCATCCATCCCCGAGCAACTTGTCAGTGGATGAGCAAAATCGAAACTGCGTAATCTCCGCCCGCAATCAAAGTTTCAGGAGGTCCGTATCACACTCGTTATCGGGTCTATTCACAGTAGATGACATGTCCACATATATATCTGCAGCCGGGTTGACAGGCAGCCATGAGCGCAAAGGTGCCACAAAAGTCACCAAAAAGTTTGACGCGTCGCTGCTGCGAAAAGAGGCAAAGTAGAGCAGAGAGAGAGAAAGAGAGAGAGAGTCCGTTTCCCATCACATTCAAACTTCTTCTGCGACCACAACGAGTAGAAAACCACGAAGTGATCACCGCTGCCGCTGCAGACTGGACTCCCGAGCCTGCTCTGTGTCCCTGGCCTGGCCAGTCTCCGTCCTCGTCCGCAAGGTGTAAACAAGAATAAACGCGGAGCGCAGCGCCAGCCTCCGGACTCTCAGTCCCCGCCTGGCCAATCA
Source organism: Solea senegalensis (assembly GCF_019176455.1). Classification (NCBI taxonomy): domain Eukaryota; kingdom Metazoa; phylum Chordata; class Actinopteri; order Pleuronectiformes; family Soleidae; genus Solea; species Solea senegalensis. The sequence continues at coordinate 9,535,751 of NC_058035.1, read as the reverse complement.
TACACCATCCTCCTCCTCCTCCTCCGAGTGAAGGCAGAACAAGTGAAGGTAAACTAGTAGCAAGCGAGGAGGAAATACATTGGAGGGGGAGAGACAGAAAACCCGGACGCACGAGTGCACAGCAGGATTCAGCAAGAGCAAACGTCCATCTATCTATCTATCTATCCATCTATCTATCTATCTATCTTGACTCTATAAAATAGTCCAGCAGCACCAGTCTTTTCTTTTATGAGATCTTATTTTTTCTTCTTCCTGTCAATCCATCCTTAACGCACTCCTGGATCATATTTTACTGCAGGTGGCCACAAGAGAGCAGCCTTTCATAAATGAGTGCGTATCCAGTGGGGACCAGGACTGACTGAATCCTCCACAGCAATCATGATTATGAAACTCGTTTTTCCTGAATGACTGGATGGTGCTGATGGTGCCTGAACACCAAAGGGGGCCATGATGAAGAGGTGATCATTGCTTTGGAACTTTTTTTCCTCCTTTCAAAGCAGTAAACTGAAGATGTTGGTCTCCCATCAGTGTGATATTGGTAAGCAGGCATTCCTTTTTATTTAAACTTGGAAATATCTCACGTTATTTCATGAATCCGATGTTGCTGAACACTCCTCAGGTTACCCTCCCCTATGTTCACTCCTGGAGAAAACCATCTCTTCTGCTAACGGCTAATTTCTTCCATAGTTCATTAAAAAAAACACTGTTCCGTAAGCTGTGAACGCACTTTCTCAACACCTATGGTTTTCTTGCGAGACGCCTACACAACACTTGATTATAGAGCAGCAAATCTATGTAAATGCTCTAACTGAACGAGCATATGATGTGCAGACGGGTGACAAATGAAAGAAAAAATACATGCGTGGAGAATCATCACAAGAGCAGATGCCTCCATATGGCACATAAGGGCTCATTACAAGGTTTGCTGAAGACTAAAGTGCAAATCAGAATTCTCAATCATAGTTGAACACCATTGGGAGATTGTCGAACAACAGTTCATGTCAATATAATCACGCTAACACCACATGAGGGAATAACCTTTGCCCATCATCCCTCATCCTTCATCCCTCCATCTCCAAAAACTCCCCTTGAGAGTCGGTGTGTGTGTGTGTTGAAGCTTTGTAGAAAACTTAAAGGCACAGTAGACAGGATTGTTATGGCGTTACTCATCAGTAATTCCAAAAATGTTTCAGTGTAATGTGAATGAAGTGATCTGAGAGAATACACGTCCTCTCTGGTGCTGGCGCCTCAATGAAAACCTGCTATGCTGCGCAGAAACCTAAAAAAAGTGTAGAGTGTTGGGAGAATGAATTCAAAAGAATACATTTCAATATTGGCAGAGAGTTTCAGAGATGGAGAGACTGACTCACATCGTGTGTGTCTTTTCATGCAGATGAAAAGAGGACAGAGAGCAGTGATCCCAAAACACGAGTGTTTTAATAACCGCTGGATGAAAATCAAGAATCAATCAATTTCCCGGTGACTCATAGTCAATGGATCAGTAGCAGCTGGACTTGTAGCTGATCGTGATGGAATGACTTTTTATATCACTGTGACCTGCACAGACATGATCTCCAGTGATCATCCTGCATCATAACTGCACAGTAGCCTGTATATGACATCACATCAATATTTATATTTTATACCTATAAAAATGTCACGCGTGATCACTTCCCACTCCCGTCGTCTCATCTAACATTTCCCTTCTGTTGCTCAGTCTCAGGCAGCGATGATCTGAGGGGAATGTTGAGCCTTGCTCCTTGAGATTAGGCCGACATTAAGGCATTAAATGCATATGCTGAGGCACACAGAATGCTGGTATGTATGTGCTGAGCCTAAAGCGAGGCCCTCTTCTAAGACGTGACAGTATCTGGCAACCGAGCGGCATTACTACACTTTGCTCAAATCCAACTTCAAAGGTCATAATCCATCTGGACAAGTGACGACTCCCCGTGCCTCCCTCCTCCTCCAACAACAATCACACTGTGTCCTGGAGCTCAGAATACATTCGGGTTTATTTATTTATTCTCCGAGTCTTTATTGTGACTAGCGAGAGGAGGAGGAAGGAGGAGAGTGACAGAGAGGGGAGAGACACTGACGGGAGACGGTGAGCGCGAGAGAGGTTATGCGTGAAATGAAGTTCGCAGGTTGTGTTTGAGACAGATTTGCCTCCTGAAGCTGCAAATGCATTTTGTGTTTACATGTCTGTGCACGTCGTACTTTCTGATTGTGTGTCTGAGCCATTTTTTTTTTTTTACCAGTCTCTTCTTTCATATAATAGCCTACTGCTCCTCATTATAACTCTGTATAAATATTGCACCATCCCCCAAGTCACCTTCAAATCTTGACACTTTTCTTGCCACACGTATTTGGAGCATTCTAGGGTTATATGACACGTCTACCTTGATGAGGTCATACAGGGTGTTAACACTTTGCAAGCTCTGATTAGACAATTTGCCCCCTCTCCCTTCTGTTCTGTACATATTCGCAATTATTACCGAGATAATGACAAGGTTGAACTTGCCATAAGTCATTATTTTGTCCAGCCTTTGACTAAGACTAATTGAAGATATAAGCCAAGGGCAAGCAACAGAAAACTTAAAGGAGGCAAGAGGGTGAGGAGAGTCATGATCAAGCGGAATGGTATTCATATGTGATGCAGCTTACGGCGATAGAGACAATGAGAAGGCTTGGGCTATTATTAAGGCATAATAGGTTACCCGGCGAAGACTGTTTAGCTCTGCAGAGTCTCTGTTGCTTTGTGTTGCAGTCCTGACATAAAAAGATCGCGCTGCCTATCTCTGTAAAACAGAGGGGGGCTAAAAATAGGAGACGTGCTCTAGAAGTTGCTGTGGAGATAATTGAATATTATTTTCAGGAATGATTAAGTTGACCTATCCAGTAGACTAATTATTTCTCGCAGGCCAGTGGAGAACTTGTTTAATGGATTTTGGTCGCACTGAATAAAGCAAAAAATAAAGCAGCCTGTCCAGCATTCTGCTGACCAAGAGAACACCACCCGTGGTGAAAAATAGACAATAGCAGTCATAGGCGTATATCGCAGTATTTGAAGAGTGGTGGTTTAAATTTCCTCTTTTCAGAATGCAATGAGTCATGGATATTGCATTTTGAAAAGAAAACAGGGACCAAGGTCATACATTTCTATATTATGTACATTTTCAGTAGTGTCATTTATTTGTTTTTGGCACAATTGTTGTAACTTTACATCTTAATATCCTCCATGCAAAATGCACCTCACATGTTAAATCATTAGAAATATTGAATTGTACGACACACATAATGAGAATCCATCTACTGTATACACCTCTTGTCTTTCGGAGACACAGAGACAACCAAGCTTTCATACTCACAAAAACCCACTCACGTCCTGGGAGGACATGCAAACTTCACACACCAGGATTCAAATCAACGACCTTCCTGCTCGGTAAAGAAATTTGCTTACGGTATTTACATCTAGTGTTGTTGACGCTTGACTGCAATTGGATGGGTTTGATGTGAAATCTTCTCTTTATTTTAATTTAAGTCATTCATTAAGTCTTTTTGGAGAGCCTTGATTCTTCACAGGTGTTGTCTTGAGTTTTGTTCACCTTGAAAACACTTAAATGCACAATAACAAAACACCCTAGTTTGTAGAAACATGGGTTTAATGGTTGCATGTGCATCAAAAAGCAGTGTGTAGCTGTGATCCATACACACAATAAAAATAAAAATAAACACTGGCTAACTAGTATTGTTGAATATTTCCTTTTCCCAGAAGAGACGAGTAAAGCTAAAAACGAAACGGTCCCTTACCTTGAATAGAAATATGGATTTATATGGATTTAGAGTTTTAGAAATGTTGTTATTTTTAGATATTTTAACGCAGAAATGTTACATACTATATCTTCAAGTAAAAACAATATGCTGTGGATGATAATGGTTGTGTGTGTTTCAGGTACTCATGTGGAAATCTAAATCTGTTTCTTCCTTGTGGGGACAAAAAAGCAAGTCCCCGTATCATAAATGATTACAGTTATGGTTATGGTTAGAGTAAGTCTCCAGGAAATGAATGCAAGTCAATGCAATGTCCTCTAAAGTCACAGAAACCAGACTGTGTGCGTGTGTGTGTCTCTGTCACTGTCCATTGACTTCACCTGTCCTCCACCACTGTAATCCCTGTATACACCTGGGCCTGTGGGCTTTAGGGGCTTTTAGTAAATTGCATGTGTCAGACTTAGGACAATTACACTGATTGTTGTCCTAGAAACTGTGCTCAGCTCGTGCTCCGGGGGTGAAAAAGTTAACATAATTAAAGGTGAAAGGGAAAATATGTGGAAAGCATCAGAATGTGACGTCTGTTGTTTTCACTATCGTAATCGTGTGATTCAGACTGTTTACCGCCTTCATTTTCATCACAATATGTGCCGCGGCTGTTAGCATTCATAACACTATTATGCTATAAAAAGTCTTCACAACACCTGCAATGACTCGTTCTCATTTGTCGTAAGACGTTCATTTCCTCCCCACCTCTCCTCGCTCTCCAATTTTCACCTTTCACCACAACCGGCCCAGGCATATTTTTGAGTATGCCCTCGGTAAATTACTGCGGGAATAATACACAACTCCTTATATGGACGTCCTGGGAGTGTGTGCTTATAGGTCCCATCTTCAGGCTTTACAAAATGCATGTTCTCGTCTTCTTATGTGTTGTTAAGTTAAGTCAAAGTTATGATTCATTTGAAGATGCTTTTTTTTTATTATTTAAAAAGGGATTAGCGATAATTCTGTGGAAGTCTCCGTTATTATTTTATTTTTGTTCATAAAACCGAGCCAAGTGAACTTTGAACTGTGACGCATTTTTGAAATTTTACAAATTCAATTTGATTTTAAAATTTCTGAGCACTTTTTGCTCAGGTATGTTTATATTGTTGGTGAAAATGAAAACGATTCCTTTTTCATCAGATTGCCTACAGGTTGTGTTGAAAAAGAGGATATAAAGCACTCTATACTGCACATTCTTATAACCTCTGTATATATTAAAACAGAAAAAAGCAGCTTAAAAAGGATATAGATATTTTATCTTTTGGTTTATGTATAAGATTATCTCATTACATTACATGTCATGTCATGTCATTTAGCAGACGCTTTTATCCAAAGCGACTTACAATGGAATCGAGTACAATCAGCCAGGGGTGGAATCGAACTTGCGACCATGAGGTCTTTCGCACACAGGGTACCGGTCTTAACCACTGAGCCACTCCACCCCAAATCTCTTCTGTTAATGCCATGTGTTTTCTTTCTACTCTCTTCACTGATACCAAGCACTTGCTCATTGTATAAACTGTTTGGATTCTCATCTCTCTGTAATATTGGAAGGATAATGTGTAATGTGTATAATGTGATTGACAAATCTAGTAAAGCCACAATGTCCAGAACCAAACAAACAAATCAAAATGGTCCATTAAGAACTTTTAAATTGACCAGGTCTTCTAAATGTAGGCCTCACTTCCCCTCATGAAGTCATAATTCTCAGCAGACAATTCATTAGCCACAAACATTGTACTCCAGCTGTGATTGCACTGCTGCGCTTTACCTTCGTGTTCAAATTGTATTTGTTGGTATTCAGGAAAGGCGTGATGCTTATTGCTCATCATATTCTTTACTGACCATAATCAGATTGAGCTCCAGTCTCAGCACGGTAATGTAATATTCATAAACAATAGACAAAAGAGCAACACAAAGCAACACAAAGACCAGTCCCCGACCACGTCACTTTCACATTATCTTCATTTTGGTTATTACACATTAGGGGTCCTCCAGCAGACAGCGATGGGTGTGTGTTTTGGAGCACGGATCAACCTGAAACCCAGCTAATAAATGACTTCCTGTTCACACCTTAGTCTTCTTTGACACACAAAAGGTGAGGGAAGTGTTTGAAATCACAAAAGTGTTTGTACAGAATGGGCTGTTAGACTCAGACAGAGGGAACGCTGTGTGTAAACGCAAAGTGTTATGAGGTGGGGAGACTGAGAGGAGTGGGTGTAAACAATAATTAAACATAACATCTGTTGGAGGTAGAGACACTGGCAGCTTTGGAGCTGATCAGAAGCCAGAATTGACTTCATTCAGTCATTTAATATCAAATAAATAACGTTTGCTTGATCGATCCGAGGAGGAAAAGTCTTGCCTCCAGTAAGCTTCACATGTGGGAGTTTCCTGCCCACTGTGGGCCTCCCTCTGCCAGTTTATTATTCCTGATATGAACTATAAACCTAAATTTTGTTTTTTGATGACGAGCGTTGCTGAGTGATGATATTTCATGGGGGAAACATTATGTCCACTTCAAAATATCGGCAGCTCAGCACATTCACTGTGCTCGTCGAGTCCAGACCAACATTATAGCTTCATTTATGTATGTACCTGTGTGCGTGTGCAGAAGTGAGTAGGTGTGTGTTTACATGTCTAGATTAATGGCCACTGACACAGGAAATGCCACCAATGAGCGTCGAACACAAACACCTTCCAGTTTAGTGACGACGCGGGGAGAAGCCTTGGGGGTAAAAACATGGCTTTTGCGGTCCTCCGTCCCTCCCTCTCTTTATCATCCATCGCTGCCGCTCACCTGCGCCACCTCACTAATGATTGCTCAGCGGCCGCGAGTTTGCCATGCATCAATTACCAGATGTTCCAGAGAAGCAGCGGAAAGAGAGAGGTACAGAGAGAGAGCAAAAAGAGCAACGCGCAGGCTAAAAGGGACCGACACCGATAACTCGGAAAGAGAGAATGAGAATAGAGGAAATCACAGAGGTGATGACGCTATAGGAGACAAGCATGTGCTGCGGAGGAAGTGTAAAGAGAGAAGGTGAGAAAAGGCTGCAGGGAACCAGGAGGCCCATTTTATTAATCACAGCCTTGATCTGGTGGGAAACGCTGACAGCTGTGGATGGAAACAAGACTCCCGGGCTGCCGCCACTGCACGACTGCCTGCCGCAGTGAAAGGGTGGAGGGACTGAAGCAAAACAGGTTTTGGAATGATGTGGGTTTGTTTTGTTTTTTAGCAGCATGCTACGTACGAAATGCTCAATTTTGGAAGATGTTCAATATAATCCAAAATATCAATATTTTTGGATCACAAAGATATAATTGACCATTTCAGTTGAAAGCCCACAGGATTTCGCAGGTAAGCCAGTGGTTAATGAATTTTTAATTTGGCCTGCTGTGGCGTGTTATGTTTCGTGGGGGTGCTGGGAGAGTGTTTTAAACTGTGACATGTTCTGGATTTGTTTGTTACTGTGTTACATCATCTCGCACACTCATTTATGCCGGTGGTAAGCTATTCTGACACGATTACTGTAATAGCAAACGAAATACCTGTCCGTCACTTGCTTCCACCGTATCATTTAAATACCTGGGTTTCTCCAGACATGCTCTGCATCCGCGATCAAAACAAAACAAGACGGAACGAGGTACAAACGACTTATTGAGTTTGATTCTCACGTGAGACGAGCCTGGACAGAACACAGGGGCATACGTGATGTCATATCAGCCAGTCCTGGATTATTTAATACAGTCATTTATCTCTTCCAAGCACAAAGCCATGATGAAGTCATAACCAAGTGACAATTTGTCCACATTCCCCGTGTTGAATTAAGCTGAATTAACACTATTATTAGGTGTACGACACGAGGGACAATTAAGTTGTTAATAATAGGTTGGATTTCTGCAGACAGGGGAGCGGCAACACAGGAGCTGACCCCGCAGTATATGGCCAGCCAGTGGTCATCTTATTAGCCTATAAAAAGCTGAGGTGTGGGCGTGCTTTGTTTGCCTCAACATGCTCTCTCATCACACCAATATCACCTCATATCTGAAGGAGAGAGCACACACTGACGGGGGGAAGGGTGAGGAAGAAAGGTGGAAAAAAAGGCTTTTTTTTTTCCTTAAAAGTCTTCGATGAATGTGATTACACTCTGCAACTATGGTTCCTCTTTGTTATTAAACAGAATTAAATGAATGACTGAAATGCAGATATGAGAAGAACACCTGGAGCATTTGTCCTTTCCATAAATTACACCAAACGATTGTAAATGTGCGTAATCAATGTATTGGCAGGTTGGTGGAGTTACCAGAGGCAAGACAGACAGTGGCAAGTTCGTCCTCTCCGTGCACACGTTGTTGTTGTTTTTTTCTTTGACCTTTGTGCTCTGGCACTTGAGGTACTTTTTCATTTTAAAGGATACACGCAAATCCATTTGTGGCGCAGGGAAATTTATGCAAAGCAGTGAGCCGAGGGTTGAATCCACAGAAGCCACATACCAGCGAGCAGAGATTACGTAGAAAATAAGGTCACGCTGTTGTGACGCTGCACTGATCTTTTGAGAGAACTCCTCCTGTAAATTTGACTGACACATCAAAGTTTGAGGACGTTAATGAGGAGGGAGCGACAATTTAAATAAAGAGGTATAGATAAGGTCGCCACATGAAGAGCATCACAAAGTATTTCAATTACACTATATTAGATTAATCTTTTTCCGTCTTGAAAAAATCCTTGTAAAAGCTCTGTTTCATCTCTAAAGAAATGGTGACGGATAAGAAAAACAAAAAAAAGCACCACTGCACTGTAAGACAGGTCAGAACCCCAGATGAAATTAATGAACAGGCATCACACCTGCTTACATGGAACAGACGGAGGCTGCAAAGGTGGACGCATGATGCTGCCGCTGCACCTGCTCCTCTCATCCTCTACAAGATTGTTATCTGAAGCACCACAAGGCAGTGGGTGTTAGTTGGGCAAAAAACCCATCTGTACGATTTTTGACCCCCTTTGCGGTGCAATCTTTCAAAGTTCAACAGCACAAAGTTCAAGAAAGTAATTCCACAGTTTGACAAGCAGAGGGGATTTTGAAGCCTGAGACCTGTGGTCCTTTCTCTTGTCACATTTCCTGCGTTCACGTTTTCAAAGGTGGCTCGTGCTGCAACAAAAAGAGACAAAGGAACAATCTCACCACTAAGACTGTGAGTAAGTGTTCTCCCAGACTCCCGCATTCCCTTTGGAGGGCACACCGCAGCCCTTCATCTCCGCTCTTCTCTGTATCTGTCCTCTCATCTCTCTGCTTTATATGTTCTGCTTTCCGAGCAGAGTTCAAACACTGGGGACCAGTTTAAATACTGGAGGCTCCCACTGCAGAGCTCCAGTGAACTAGAGCGTATAGTGAAATGTAAAAATCTCCCGCGTTTGCTCCTGTATCCCCTTTTTTATGATATAGCCCCACATTTATATGAAGTGCCTCCCGTTCTTTGCCCCAAATAAACCCTGTTAAAGGCAACACTGTTTCATGGCAATGCTATTAAAGGCTGGGTCTAAGTGCTGGATGCATGAAACAGGACACAAAAGCTGGACGATATTCTTGCACATACGATGCAGCTTTCCAAACAAGCCAATGAACAAATCAATAATATGAAAGAAACAAAACAAAAGAAACGAAAGGAAGGTGGATGCACCTGGATCAATAGACTTGCAGGTGCCTCGTCGTGCCTCGTCGTGCATGCGTGTACATGTTTACATCGCGCGCAAGTTTGTGGCTTCATCATTTACGACCTATAGTGCTCGTGCCGCACGTGTCCCGAGGACGTGACCGCCTCTTTTGTGGTGTGCATTGTGGCTCCCGATCACCTGCCTGCTATTGAGTCTTCTACAGGAAGTGTTACAGGGACAGAGAGCACTGCGCTGCGAGCAGACCTTCAACTCCATCAATAAAAGGAAAAAAAAAAAACAAGAAGTGAAATGGCAGTGAAACTGAAAACCCTCCGTGGCATCCACACACACCTACAGTGAGGGAAGCTCTTTAAATCCCACAGTGGGAACGAGTTCTGAAGCGAAACACGTTTTTTTTTTCCTCTACCAATCATTTCATCATTAATTGGATGCGAGCATATTAATGCCACGCCTCTACAAATACAATTATATGGATTAGGTAATAAGACATAATCTACTGTTCAATCCTCATTACGCTGGTGATTAATCCACACTGATTAATACATTTTAATTAACATAATGAAATCCTTAAACTAACCATTCTGCCAACAGTGAGTGTGATCTTTGGTTTTGTTTATTCTGAAAGCAATATTGTGCAGTGCGTGTCTGTGTGTGTGTGTGTGTGTGTGTGTGCGGGAGAGAGAGTGTGTTCTACCTGGCTGACAAGGACAGTCTGTCGGTTGAAATTAGATTATAAAATCACAAAAGTCCCAATCAAGGCTCATGCATATTTCATCCCCCCCGCCTGACTTTCATAATTACTTAATTAATTCCCAGCTCTAACAAGATAGGGCAGCGCTAATCCACCAGCCTCCCCCGGGACTTCCCAGGGCTGCTATAGATGTCCTGTCCCAGGATGCACTACAGCAAAATAGAGTGAGACATCCTGAACAGTTGTGCGAACTCTTGCCACGAAAGCTATATCGGCTCTCTTGAGGGACCTCTCACCAGTTTTCTTTTTTCATCACTGCCTGTTGGCATTCCAGGATTCAAAGTTCCCCGTCAAGCTATCATCTGGGGTTTTGTACTTAGATAATGTGTTTCCAGCTCACTGTGAGAAACATTTCCTTCCCTCGACAGAAAGAATGGATTCTGACTGATCTGACACGTGGAGAAATTTGGGGGGATGCACCTACTTGCGTGCTGTTAGAAGCAACCTGTGCTCAGTCTGTTTTCGCTGCCTCTTCATCTCTCGTGCATCCAGTCAGAATACTGATGTCTCCTGCACTCGGTCTGAACGGGAGGCAGATAAGAAAACAAAAAGGAAGCTTTTCTTTACACTCTCACAGAGTAATGTACGATGAAAATGACTCCAGCACAAACAACCGTTTACATATTAACTCCCTCATCTTGTGTTGCAGGATTAAATGACTCCAACATCCACCAGAGGAGCGATTTCTGCTGTATCAGCCTTCGAATGTTTAAGAAAAATTTACCTGTGGGAAAGAAAATGGAACTGTACAGAAAAACAACAGTCGTGATTAATGTTAACACTCATAAGCTGCAAAGCATTTATTCCCTTTGGCGTTTAAAGGAAAGTCAAATGAGCTGTTGCTGTTGGACCAGGAGCTACTTAATCACTGATGAATGAATATAAGTTAACACAACTACACTTATGTAATTACACCTCTACGACCTCCGTGGCGAAGGCAAATAACATCTATTACTGGAATTATGTTGACCCAGTATATGAGTGAGGCCATGACCTTTCTTCCCTTGTTCCCACTTGAAAAATGTCCTGTCATTTATTAGGCTGTGATTCGTAAATATCTGTTGAGTAAAATTAGTTTTCTTTTGAGCACATTACGAATTAATTATACGTCCACCGAGGTATGAAATCACCACAGTTGAGGCCTCGTGTCAGCTCTGCAGAGGGACCGGTCACCTGCTGTCGCTGTGCTGCCTCTGTGCTTGCACGTTCCCCACAGCGGGACTCTGGCGACCGGGGGGTTTCCACAGAGAGTGTGAGTCTGTGAGATGGGAACGAAAGCAAGCAAGAGACCAAAGGGAGATTTAAAACACTCCAATCAATCAGTGATTTGACTCTGGGCTAAATCCATGTTGATAATTAGCCAATCAGAGTACGCTGGGCTGGTGGGAGCTGGCCAGGCAAGTGCCTAAAGGCCCTCTGGGGACGTGAACTGTCTCTTCCTTTCATTAACTCCTATCGTCCTCTCTACTTGTCCGCCTGATCCTGCGAGCGGCCGGGGCTGGTGGGTAATTCAGTCTCCTGTCTCTGGGGTGACCTCACGCCGCAGGGTTGAGGGAGCCAAGGATACAACACTTCTCTTTAACCTCTCTCTGACTCTCTCTGTCTTTTTCTGGGACCACCACTACTGTCTGTTGTTAGCTTTTTGTGACAAAGATATGGTCAAATGGTCTAAATACCAGGACCTTCTTGTTTTTCCTGATCTTTCACTCAGTTTTTAGACATGGAGGATAAAGGGGAAAAGATGGCGGTGCTTCGCTTTGGTGTTATCTTTTATCTGCTCTCTCCTCCTTTCTGTCTGTCTGTCTGTCTGTCTGTGCAGCAGTTTCCTCCCTTCTCACTGTTTGGAAATCTTTATGGGCTCTTTATTGCCGTTCTTAGCTGATTGCTCATATTTATTTACAACGAATGCAGTTATGAGGTAGGGATTTGAATGCAGTGGGCATATAAATGCAACACTCATCTCCTGTTAGCTCATTAGAATGTATTGCACAGCTTTCATCTAAACATTTTTCCCCTTTTGTCTTCTGCACCTCCAAGGATCCTCTCTTAGATTAAGATTGTCAGAAACAGCTTTGTTCCACAAAAAAGCCCAAAACACAAAGGGCCTTTAAAGATGAGCTACAGTCTTTAATATGTGTCAAAAAAACTCAGTTGTCATAATATGCAACTTTAATAAGGAATGTGCAGAGAGCCTTGTCTCGCAGAAATCCAACCAGCCATGCATGCACGCACACGCGCACACACTGTAATCAATGCAATTTTACATTATGGTTTTGCACATCACCATTAAAGCTGAGTTACAATGTGATTATTGCCTGTGACAAATGAAGAGGTTATAGTCAAACTATTAAACAGCTCATAGCTTTTGATAGGAGACATATATGATCAGTTAAGGTGCTTCAGGCAAAGAAGTGCTGCCTGTCTCTCTCTATTTTCCTCTCCATCTTTCAACAGTGAGACACTGTAGATATATTTTTACATTTTGAATTATGTTTATCTGCAGCCTGTTTTTTTTTTTTTCGAAGGAGGAAGAAAAGAAGGCAGTATTGATTGTGTGTGTGTGTGTGTGTACACAAACACAAAACATCAGAACATGTTTTTCAAACGTATGTTAATCTGTGCCAACAAACCCAACATTAATTCAAATGATAATGCTGTAGTTCAAACAGCCACATCTGTTTTTGCTGTAAAAGAACAACAACAACAACAACTCAACAATCAGCTCAACTGATGAAGAATTGTGCTTCTATAAGCCACAGACCACAAGTACCTCTTTGGAGAGTTTATATATTATGTTATGTCTATCAGTATAAATTCAGGTGAGATGACAGGAAGAGTGAGACATGCACCCGTAAAGTGTGTGCACATGAGTTGGCTGTGACACACACACACACACACACACTCACTGATGACAGGTGTGGTACGCTTCACCGAGCAGCTTTGCTTACTGACAGTTTGTGGCAGGTGAGCAGGTCTAAGCAAAGTGACGACTGTCACCTTTAATCTCCCAAATCCACACGCACACACACACACACAAGAACACACACTGGCAAAACAATCTTTTTTTTCTGCTCCACACCTTGCATGTCTGATTGTTATCCTGCCTGCTGGGGACCGGCACTACTCCAGGGGGAACCAGAGTGGTGCCGGTGACTAAACCGATCTACCTCTCCCCAGAGATCTTTTTTTTTTTTGTCCTCTGGTGAATACACAACTAAAGCACTGCTGCCCATTTCACCCAAACCCGCCTCCTGCGGGGGTACGCTTTAATGACTTCCTCTCACCTTCCCTGCTCTGCATATAGGTGTGGCTGCCATAAAAGGAGGTGGTGGGTGGAGAGGCTGTGGGTATTAACATATCATTTCCCGGCCTGGAAAAAAAGAGGGTGCTCAAATTGAACCACATATGGAGATGCATGACTTCTTTACAAGTAGAATGTTTTTTTCCCTTCAGTCTGAGGCTCAATGGCCTCGTGCACAGTTGTTATCAAAATGCCAGGGCAAGCAAACAAGATCATTAAATATCTGGCAAAAAAAAAAACTGTGTTTTAGTAGACCACTAACAAAACTGGAGCGCGTAACTTTTAAATAAAAACAGAAGTCTGTTACATTCAAACCTTTGTCAAAACAACAATCAGAGAAGGCAGACTTCAGCCCATGCACGCAAAAAGCCTCTGGCGACCTCTGTTGCTCATATTGGCAAGTGGAAGCACAAACAAACAGACGGACAGACAGACACACAGAGCCACCAAAAACAATACTTCACTCCCACTCCGTGCAGTGAAGTAATGAGTTTAAACAGTGCAGATTAAACCAGATCCACACGACTCACTCTGTTTTTCTCAGTAAAGTGGAGTGCAGGTCTCATAACACACTTCACTGGGTTTCGTGTGGATGGAGACTTTTCCTGAAACTATGCCGTGTTGACAGGAACTTTTTTTTTTAAATGATAAAGAAGAAGACGGCGCCTTATGGTGCTTTTCCACTCCACAGTTCTGGAACAACTCGACTTGGCACATCTTTTTTTTTTTTTTTGCTTTTCCATTAGCGGTAGTACCTGGTACTTTTTTAGAGGTTCCAAGAGTCATGAGCGCGACGTCCGACACTAACAATGCCACACTGCAGATCAGTTAAAAAGACTTGAAAATCCTGAAGACGTAAATTAATCTCCTAAATTTAGCAAGAACATTTCTATAATCTTAAAACAGAGGCGTCTCGTGTGTTTAGCGACAGCACTTCCCGAAGGTGGTGATCACAGTGTTTCGTTTCAGTGACTGTGTCAGACGGCGTCCGTGCTCCGGTCATGCAGGAAGTACTGAGCGATTCTGTGAACAAATCCTTTTAATTAACTGAGTCTAATGATTCAGTACACCGAAAGCAACTGCTTTACAAGTCACTAGTCACTCGTTTGTGTGTGTCACGTATAAAACGCAGCCACAGCAGGTTCATGGAGCTGTGCTATGACGCCTCCGCAGACGCTGAGGAGGTTACTACAGTAATGGAAAACCACATCGAACTGTGTGGAGCCAGGCCGCGCAGTGCCGAGCCGAGGCAAGCCGTGCAGGAACCGTTTAATGGGGAAAGTGTCGCCATTAGTGTGGGGTGAAGTTCATGTTTCCCTGAGCCAGCCCTCACTTTGTCAGCTTTATCAAAAAGATTGTCTAAAATCAAATACAGAGAGGGTGCCTCTTAAACCGACAATGGGAGGTGCTTCCACAGGAGACCGAAGGCTCTGCCTCCCACTCTACTCTTACAGACTCTGGTATCTACAAGTAGGCCTGTATTTTGACACAGAAGCTCAGTGCTGATCGTGTACAGCACAGAGACAGCTTACAAACAATGTCTCGTGTGACACTGTGATAAGAAACGCAAGTCACTAAAAGTTACACACTGCAGCTTTAGATTATTAATATTCATTTAGTTCCCAGTATGCTTCCCGCTGGTGAGGTTGGTTTTGGCTCGTGTCCAGCTGATCCAGCACTGCCCAATGAAAGGCTCCGGCTCGGTGTCAGTTGCAATACATGAACCTGACCTCTGGTGCTCTGTCTCTGCCGCAGGACCGAAGAGTTCCTTACCCCCATGGATTTTTCATTTGTGGATCCTGCAGAATCAATGTTCTGTTTTTACCTTCCCAGACAGGGACCATGGATCAGCATTTTTCTTTCACTGTTCCTTATCTCATCATGGCTGTGTGTGCATATGTGTATTTATGTGTTGCTTCTTCTTCTTCTACTACCTCCCCCCACTCTGTCTGCCCTTTGGAAACCACTTATATGAAATGTGTTTGCATCCTCTTTCGGTTTTTGAAGATTTCTGTTTATGCCAAGTACCAATGTACCAATACCAAGGTATTTATTTATATAGACAAATATATGTCCCTGGAGTTGTTCTCATCACAGCTGAGGTTTGCGGGCAACAGAGGGAATAACTGATTTCACCAAAGGCTGGAGAAAGTAGGGCAGGAATCCATCTTTGATAAACTAAATTGTTTGAACCATTCTTTAAATCACAGCACGAGGCAGTTACATGGCATTGCATCCCCAACTGAGAACAGTTGGAGAGTGTACTTTGGAAGCAGGTATTTTTTTCCCCATCATTACTCACACGGTGCCCATAGAAACCTGATTTTTTTTTTTTCTTTCTGAGGTTTAAGAGTTGAGAAATAATTGCCTAAAAATAAATCCAGTTTTAGGTTATAAAGCAAATGTAGGCTAGAATACAAAGATCCCAGACTTATCTTTGTGTCTTCGCGGGAGTGGATTAAATAGTTTTACATCACATGATTTCTTCTTCTTTAATTATGTTGATGAACTGGTTTAGGTCGTTCCCATCAGCCTGATGTACGCTCCAATGCTCATTTCTTATTTTTAAAATGTGTAATTAGTTTCGATGCAAACTGGGCAAACAGCTTGAAGTGCACTTTAAACGACATCGCCTGTATCTGGGATATTTTTGGCGTGAGCAGACACATCCGTCTTGTACGTAGCATACTAAACTCGCTATAATATAATAATTTACATTCAACTAAAGTTAAGATGCTACACATATCAGCGACATCAACCGAAACCAGTGGCCGATTTACTCAACCTATTAAAACAGACCGCACACAATCACAGGCAAATGACTGGTTAATGTTTGGGCCGATGCTTTTTATTGTTTAACAAGATACTGTATTTCTTAGCAGGCAATTATTACCTCTATCATGGAGGTCATGTTTTTGCCCTCCAGACATTTTCAAATGCACACACGTAGACCAAGGACACAACAATCTTTGGTGGCCGCATGTTTTCCCGATGGAGCTCACTTTCAAAATCCTGCTTACGGCCCCGTTTCATAAGGACTGACGTCATTGTTACCAATGTTGCGTCTCAATGTGACAACGGCTGTATAACACGGTTTCTAGCCGAGCCTCACTACCTATAAGGACCTCACTGCACACAATGAAAATGATTCCTCTCTTGTGCTCCCAGAACTGCTCCCTCAGTTCTGCTGTCCAGCGGACCATCAGAAGCACATAATGAGCCAAATTTTTACACTTCCACACTGGCACACTGGAGGCGGAAAAAGTAAATCTTGACAAAACTGCCCTTAAAAACACGTAGATCCACCAGAAGTGTAGCTGCTGCTGCTGCTGCTGCTGCTGCTGCTGCTGCTGCTGCTGCTGCTGCTCGTCACCACACAGCGCAGATCCAAACACAAGATGGAAAACATAATTGGATTCTCACCACACTGTCAGACAAAAACTCCCCATAGATATTTGGGTCAGTTAATTGGAATTTCACTTAGTGCCAAAGAGCCATCAAGTAAGGCACTGGGTTTATACTGGCCTCTATTCATATTGTGGAGCACGAGGAACTGAAAACATCCCACACTGTTCTAATTACCAGTCTGTAGACTGTTAGGGAGGCACAACTTTTGCTAGTTAAGGGAACAAGTGTCGAATGAAGAGAACAATTTTGTAAAGCTGTAAATCTAACGAACCCAATAAACATTTTAAGTACCATTCCTAGTGACCTTTGAAATGCTGCAAAAGAAAATGTGTGTGTGGGGGGGGGGGCAGTGAAGGTGGAGCACATCCACAGTTCTCCCTCTAGTCACCAGGGACTTTAGGTTTGTTGGGAGACATCACTGAGGAAAAGCTATACACAGACAATTGATTGGATGGCATTGGATGACTTCATCCAGGGTTACAGTGTTTGGACTGCACTGGCAAGGTGTAAAAAAAAAAAATGTATTAACATTTACACTGGGGTGAGATTCCGAGTTTTCTGCTCTTTTTCATATTTTAGTTCTGGTATCTGGTTGGCATGTGCATATTTTTGTCTTTCCCTAAGGTGAGACCCTATCCTCACATCACACCCTCTACTCTCCGCCGAGCGCAAGTCCCGATAATTTGCACTTCTCTGGTGACCCTTTCGTCATGCCGTGTTGTCGTGTTCCAGCCATTATATGCTACAGCCAGAATGTATCAGTGTCCAGCATTATTTCTGAGACTCCCTTTTCTCTGTAGCCAGGGGAGGCGTTAAAGGCAGGCAGAAAGCTGCTGTGCAGGTCTGGTTTCACCTCCTCAGTCTGACTCCTCCACCACATATTAAATCCCACCCACTCCCCTAGAAAGCCAAGAGGCCATAAAAAGCAGTGCAAGAGAGAGGAAAGGAGGAATCATTATGTGCAATTTATAAACCATTAAGAGCTGTATTAAAAAGCCTGCAATCTAATTCACCCAGCGGTGGGCTTTGGCATTGATGGTGGCTGAGGGGGAGAGGAGAGTTCATTTCACCTCTAGCAGGAGGAGCTGCTGTCTGACACTGACACTCACGTTAGTATAGTGGGCCTCCCCAGGGAGGACATGAAGGCTGACGGACAGCGTGAACGTTGAAGATTGTATCACTTCACCTATCCCATCCAGTCCGGGTGGTCACCTTTTAAACATGCGGGTGAAATGAAAGCAGAAGTTTGCCACCACACTGACCTCCTGGTGGCTCCATTATTACGACAATTTGTTGCGTGAACATTGCAAAAGACGGATTTTTGTTTGAGAATGAAGATTCCAAATAAAAGTCAAATGTGTCTGAAATACTGCACAACACATTAAACACACACACTATAATATGAAGTTATATATACTGTATATTAAACATTAAATCACCTAAAAAACTTGTGCTTGATCACTGGCTCAAAAAGAGGATTAAAGCAAACTTGATATTATGTATTACCGTTATTTGAAAAGTGACAAGAGGTTAAAATAGTTTATCTGACAAATGATCATTAGTTATGAGTTGAGTTAAAAGATGTTATTTCCTCACATGTTTAGTGCAAAAACAAGAATAAGAGACCGATGGAGACCCTACATCCATTCACATGGCAAAAAAAGACTCTCAGTGGACAAGGTCGAGTGATTGTTGGACACAGCCATTGCATCAATATTCTAAAAGTACTAAAGCAGTGAAGAACAATATTCAAAAGTATTTAAATGAATAAACAGTGAATTACAAATGTTGGTCAAAATATTCTTCTAAAGCCTCAATCTGTAGTTTATTTTGCTTCATGGCACTGGGTTGACGATGATTTAGCACATTCTTAATTTAAGAGTCTGTAATGTTATCAGCGTCTTAAATTACTCCAATAACATAAAGAAATACAGTATTGAAAATATAATTGCTTGAGTTGCACTGCATTTTTCAAAGAATACCAACAGTGGGATACAAAAGACTGAGCATTCGGTGTTATACTTAACCGTTCCTAATCCTTGGTTCTACAGTATGTCAGTATTGATGTTCAATACTCACCTCTACTGGGAAAACTCTTTTGAGAGGTTTGTGAGTAGATATTTTAAGCCTTCTTATAATAAATGCAGACTGACTGTTTTTTGTTGATATCACCGTTATGTTGATACGATATAATAGGACCACTATAGGCATGTCTAATATATTGTCCTTGTAGGGAGAAGGTCAAGAGGGTCAATAACTGTGGCGTTGAGAGCGTCTGCCCGGAGCCCGAGGCCCTCCCTCGCCATATCACAACAACACCACAGTCGATACACTCCAAACTGAGCCCTCATGCAGAACACTGTACAAATCGATATTCTTAAAAAGGTTACACATCAAACTATTAAATACTTTATTGATCTATATGTGATATCTAGTGCTTCTGTAGAAATCCATAGATATGGTATTCTTGTCCTATGGCAGAGAAGTAAGAAATATCTCTCCTTATTTTGATTTCCTAAAGTATCGCGTGGCAACGAAGGTGTAGAAGGGCGGCGAATAATTCCCATCCACTTGGCCACATGCCTTGATGACTGCCACTTTCTCCTCTAAGAACATCCTGTCAAACCAGAATATGACAGTTTTCCAGCACGCAGTTTGACATGATGTTCAAACTCTGAAAGAGGGACGATAACACTTAAACAGGGCTAGCTACAACATGAGCTTTGTTAAGAATATCTCAGAAAACAGGCTGAACATCCCCATTTTGAACCCATTCATCTCTTTTCTCACAGCTGTCAACATTTGGAGAGAAGCTGCTCGAGCTGAGAGACTGAGGCAGTCATGCAGAATCTCTCTCATCAAATCCACCTATTTCTAAACCCAACATTAACTTCTTTTTCACAGGACAGCCACACGCCATTCACCCGACTGCTAGAGATGCAGCCATACAGTCACAAAAATGCACAATAAACCTGTTGTGGAAGGCGGACATTTTAGTTTGTCAGGTCTAAATCTGGCAAATGGGAAAGGAAGTTGTATGAGGTGGTGGGGGTGGTGGGGGGGGTGACCAAGATAGATGGATGGAATAACACAGAGTATCAAGGTCAATGGTAGAAGCATGCAGAGGCACAAAGTAAAATGCAAGATGAGACAAAATGTCAAGAATCGGGTGCCAAAAAAGTCCGCTGGCAGCTGCACTTGCACCTCAGCCAAGCGTTACCTAGAATAAAATATAGTCTCATGATAAAATCCAGGAATTGAACATGAGAAAGAGACACGTCAATCCAAGGCGCAATAAAGGAGACTTTCATCTACAGAACCATGAGTGGTGAATAGGAAAACTACGAGTGGTTTGGGTCTGATGGCATTTTAGATAACTTGTTGTACCGCCACAGCATCAGAGGAGGGAGGAGGACTGGGGAAATAGTTTTGGGGACGCATTAAAGTACACAGAGAGAGAACGAGTAGAAATTAGTGACCAGAGGCAGTTATGAATGCACAGTCAATATATAGAGAGAGAGAGAAGGCAGGAGAGGGAAAATCGAAAAGGACACAAGAGAGCAAGAGAAAGTGAGTGGGACAGAGGAAAAAAGGCGAATGACATTGAAGAATGAAGGCAGTTAAAGATATCTGCAGAGCGATCTGTTATTACAGAAAGGGGGAGACAAACATCTCCGCTCCTTTTTTTTTAACAGCGAAATAAAGACACTCATCAATTTGAATCGGCAGGGTTCCTGGACCTCACCTTTTCTCTGTCAGACGTTGGGTGGTGAAGGCATGTTCCTCCCTCCTCCTGTCCATTCATCACGCGGAGGAAGAAGAGACCTTTCAGGGGCATGCTGGGTAATCTTGCGTGGCCGGAAACGTGGCGACGGTGAGCGGATGGTGGCAGGACCCTTTGTTATTTACTGCTCACTTAGCCCCTCTGCACCCTGACACGCACACAATTTATGAGGACAATCGTCGGGCCCGCTGCGCTCCATCGGAGCACTCCCTGATGGATGTACATGGAGCCAGGAGAGGAGACACATAGAGAGAAAGGGAGGCAGGAAGAGTGAAGAAGAGACAAAGATTGAGGCTGGGTGTCGTCCGGCTGTCATTACTGTAAATTAAACAACTCAATGAGCTTCACAATATGGACAAAAACAGTATGCATGAAGTCAGACAGCAGCCATTTCAGATATGTTGATGAACACCTCAGCGCGGCAGCTTGCATTTTTCAGAAGGCATGCAGCCCTGGCTCATGCTAGAAGTGATCTGAACTGAGTCACATACTCGTATGTCTTGTGAAATGCCACTGATGCACCAAAAGTCACCAGAATGTCAGCGATTCCACTGGCTGTGATTTGAGCTTTTGTTTTGGTGCTTTCATTTAAGCAGACACCTCTTTTCTTTGCCCCGGTCGTCCCATCTTTACCGACGCTCACCTCCGCTGTGCTCTACACCTTCGCTAACAGGGCCGACAGTACAATAAGTGATCGATCATAATAATCCATCAGAATAATCACTGATAACAAGTCCATTTTCATAAAAGAGGCAAGAGAGGGATTAACGAGCTTATCCCTACTTATGTTCCATCCATTTTGAGCTGTAAATCAATAATCTAGTAATAATGTTCTTCAGTGGGGCAACACAGCCCCAAGAGCAGCATCCTCTCCCTCTCTCTCTCTTCGTGAGTTATTTGAGCCATCTTGCTACCTCCTCTGTTCTCTATGAAGTTGCCTTTTGGGATGCCAGGAGCAGCGAACACATATTTTTAGTCTTTTCAACACAGGCTGGTGTGAAACAACAGGAGGCATTGGTAAGACTCCAAGAGGCAGAGAGTTCACAGGAAAGGGAGGGGAGGGAGAGAGGGAGAAAGCAAATGAGAGGAGAGGAGGAGTGATGGAGCCGAGGGAGGAGAGAGCTGGAGCTGGAGGAGAGAGACGATGGAGGAGACACATGGAGGTGGTGAGTGTGGGGCATTTTTACAAAACAGGTCTTAATCAGCATGTCCTCCTTGTTGGACCATACAGTATATATCTCTCTCCTGGGGTCTGTGAGTTATTGGGAAGGATAGTGTTTTTTTATTTTTTTTGGTTCAGTCACTTGTAAGTGCTTGTAAATGATTTGAACCACACTTAAATCAGTGGCATTCACTACTATTCTGACTCATTTAAGGGGCAATTTAGAATATAAGAGAACAAAGTTGAAGCGGTGGACCATTTTGAGAAAAAACTATTAAAGCATCTTTTTCCCCAAAGGGTAAAACTGTATCTGGCTCTTAAGCAGCTAAATATTCCACTGTGTTCACCAGCTAGTGGCAGACAAGCCAACAGTGACAATGTACATTTAGCCAAGCTCATTAGTTTAGCTGAACACAGCACCTGACGCTTGTGAAATAGTGGTGAAGAGAGCAGTAAGAGTGAATCATAACAGTAAAGCTGCAGAAAACAAAACCAGTGTACTAAAATACACTATAAAGCTCCAAAGGGCTGAGAGTAACTGAAGAACTGGGTGATCATTTTTCTACAGATACAAGGAACTTGTTAGCACGAGTTACTATATCTTCTTGATTAAGGTAAGAGAGATTGGTGTAATGGTTTGAAAAAGAGGGGTAAGCCTATTAAAACCTACACAAGCAGCGACAACAACAAACTTACTGATTCACTTTCACCAGCTTCTTCTTTTTTGCAGATCATCTGCCTCCATCTTGCCCTGTCCCTTGTGTCCTCTCGTGTTTCACCAACCACACCAAATACAATTACCAATCACTGCTACGCCAGTTTTTTATATATAAAAGGCAAGATATTTAAAGCTGCAGTTTGTAACTTTTGGTGATTTACATAGTCGTTGTTTTGCCTTTGTGAACAGAACTGATGTAACTGTACAGGTTTTGTCAAGCAATACTATCAGACCATTTGTGTGTACATAGCTGCAGTGCAGGGACAAGCTGGGCCAAGAAGCGTCACATATGTTTCATTCACTTCTGAAACCTTTCATGGACACGTCTTTGTGTTTCCAGCCGTACTCAATAGCTGTGTCTCAATAGTCCAAGGCTGCATCCTCCAAGGAGAGAGAAGTCAGGCGCTGTGAGATAAGAGAAAGTCTCGCCCACGCGACTCAACAATTCCTCTTATTCTTCTTCTCCTAATAAATGTACACAGAGAAGTTAAATGCTGCCCTCCACAGTTCAAAGTCCGGAATCGCAGTTCTCCCTGCCCCTCGCTGACTGCTGGTTTAAGCCCTAATCAACCAACACATCCTAAAAAATATTATAGATATATTTAAACATATCACATATGTTTAAATACATCCATCTAAAATATTTTTAGTAGTATTTATTAGTGATTTTTAGTTAGTTCTAGTTTTGTTAAATAGTTTGTAACACTGGAAGAAATGGCTCAGAGACAACTATGGATCAACATAGTCAAATAATTTACCATAAGCAAGTGCTACTAACCTGGAATATGACTTAAATAATTATTATTAAATATTCACAGCAGATCATTTTCAACGTGAAGTAGGAGAACAAACACAGGTTTGATCTGTTTAAATATGAAGGAGATGAAATTACTTAAGTTCCTGTCGATATTAAACGATAGAAAAAAGATCACCAAAATTATATCTTCATTTTGAGTGGTTGTCATTTTAGAGTTTTATTTTATGTATTGCATATGTTACAAAAATCACTTGTTTGTGTCGTGTCGTTAGGAGAGAGAAAAAAAAACTCTTCTGGAGGTTTTTTTTTTAGCGGCTTATATTCCACACTTCCATCTTGAGTGGAATCATCCAGTGTGAATGTAATTCCCAGGGAAACTGGGCTCCTGGGGTCTTGTGATTGTACCTGTCTTACTCTGGGCAGCAGTAATGATCAGGTTATGTAATGAACTCATGTGCTAACTGTAACTTCTTGATGCCATCTCGGTTACAATGTCTGAATCATTTGATATGAAATAAATGAATTACACTTCCAACTTCTGCCCCACCACACTGTGTGTTTACAGCACATTTTAAAAATAAACCTACATATACCTGCTAATTTTGGTGCAAAAAATATATATAATAGTCCAAATTTTTGTCAATTCAAGACTGATTAAAGAGTTCAACACTTAGGAGGATTTGTGTTTACATAAGTGTATAATCTGTTAAAAAAATAACAGTGTTGATGAAAGAGGATGAGGGAGGATGAGATTAGCTGTGGGCTAATTTGAAAAGTCCACACATCTTCATGTGGCTCCAGCTGGCAACTTCTTTCCTCCTCTAACTCAGCTTTGGGTCCTCACATCTTCATAATGCACAGAGAGACGAGAAGGAGACGAGAGCGAGCTGGCAAACTCGGCTGCCCATAAGCCACCGCCAAGCCCCAACAATGCTCTGCCTGCCTCAGCAACAATCTTTGCAATAGCATTTAGAAGAGAAGGTAATAGCCCACAACATACCCTGACACTGCATTTATTCAGATAATGTCGGCACATTTGAATACAGCAGATAGACATCTCTTTCCGTCTATTCTCCAGATTTCAAAATACCTCAAGTCATTCAGTGACGGAGGATGTAACAGATCTCTGCTGCTTGAGTATGTCCCTCAGGTCCTGGTGTGTTTTAGCTGACACAGCCTGTACAGTCTTCAGGTGCTTACAATCTGTTTACCATCAAGAGGACAAAGTGAGGAGATATTATATTAGGAATCAGTCATCTCGAGTGCAATCAAATGTGAGAAAATACATGTATTTTCCCCCCGTCAAAACAATTATCTTTACACCTTGTGCACGTCAAGCAGATAAGCAGTTTTTCGTCTTACTCCTATTACATAACAGTGTGCTGTATAATTGGATGCGTGAGTTCAGCAGAATATCTGGTGTTATATTCTTAGGGATTTACAGTTTATTACAGATAAAACAAGTGCAGCAACTTAAGAGCTGAGCCGAGCCGAGATGAGGATAAGAGACTTGTAGAGGGAATGAAGAAACACCAGAAGCCATCTGCATGTTTTATTTAACTACCCATCGTCTTACACTAAATCCCAACAGTGGAAAAGAATCCAACAATTAAAGCACATATGGCCAGTGACCAGTGCCTGAATTATCCTTCAAATGTAGGTTAATGAATTCAGAAGCAGGCTGAGCTCGTGAGCATCATATCTGAAAACAACGTGACAGTCGCACCTGCCAATCGGTGGCAGGGCTCCCCACGTGGGGTGGTGGAGTGGTTGGGGGGGGTGGCGTGTGATCGATCAAAACCTGTTGGGTGACAACACTGCTGGAGACGCCGAGACACAGAGACACCCACAGCATGTCCATTCATCAGAGGCCGTCAGGAGCTAATAAAACACACTAAGAAAGTGATTAAGACAGAGACACCTACTACAGCAGAGCCCTGTGTCTGATGCATTAATCACAGCCACTGTCAGCAGGTATCTGATCCCTCTCTGTCGTTGGTGTCTGAGTGTGTGTATTTGTTACCTCTTTAGGGCCTTTTCCAAACAAGTAGTCCCCATGGAAACTAAAACCTGCTTCTAATAAGGAACTACCACCTTTCTGAGGATATGGTAAAGTTTAGGACTATGTTGCCTGTTTGGCTGAGCATCAGAAGACGGAGACCCAAAAAGCAGGGATGATATTTTGATATTTTTTTATGTCAGTCGCAGAAAAATGGAGAAACAAGAATGAAAACAAAAGAAACCTCAAAAACAATAATTCATGAATCAATAACTAAAATCTCACTCAACAAAAATAAACTCCAAATCAATAACGCAGCCTCTCTCTACCCATAAACAGGTGTTGTCTCAGGCTCTGTGGAGCTCACTCTGAGAAACCCCCTCGTCAGCAGAGGCATATCATTCTGGTCCAGACCATCACACATATGAAAATCAACTACAACCAAATATCCTATCCAAATGAATGTAAGTCAATGCAATGTCCCATTGTTCAGGGCTTAGGTTTCAGCTGTGGTTTGTTGCATGTTCAGGATAAGGTTAGACATTAACCGATCATGGATAAGGTTAAGGATGACGTTTTGTTCAGGCTGTCCAAATTAGGGCTGAAACCATTACTCAAGTCATAGATTATTAATTGATTACTAAATGAATTACTAGTCAAGGATTTGAGTTGTTTTCTGCATTTTCAGCATCTTATTTGCTTCATAAACTAAAGAAATCATTAAAACGTAATCATTTTGGTTTGTGGACATAAGATGACATTTGAAAACATCATCATTTCCAGGTTTGGTCAACACTTTTCAACATTTTCTGACATTTTATGGCCCAAACAATCACTCGACAGATTAATCGATGATGAAAGTAATCATTAGTTGCAGCCCTGGTCCAAATAATGGACGTTAATGCAGTGTCTTGGGAAGAATAGCTGTTTGACCTGCGTGTGTGGTCTGTGAAAAAGCCTGTAATGTATACTGTGGATGTGGGCATGTTTGTGCACACAGACACACATACAGACCGGCCTGTGGATTTGTTAGGGAAATAGCTGCAGTACATGCATGGCAAAGGTGCTATCCTTTTCTGTTTGCCCTTGGATAAGGTCCACCACCTTTGTCATTCTGCCAGAAAGACACAGTGCTCGGACTTGGCATAAATACAAGAATATGTTCTTCCTCTCTCTCTCTCTCTCTCCCTCTCTGATCATTAAGTTTTGGTGTTAATTGATTAATCAAACTGAGCTGATAATGAGGAAACACTAGAAAGCCTTAAAAAACAAAAAGCGTGCTCCACCTAGGAGGATTTCGCACCATCGGCTCAGTAAATGAATAATCCAATGCATATGCTAAGTGTGATATATTCACTTTGGAGAGAGACTTCTCTGCAGCTGACAACAGTCTGGTTACACATACGTTTGTTTCATAAACTTGGCTTTTAGGAGCTGTTGCATTTTTTTTTTGAAAGTCCAAGTCTGCGCAAAGGCTTCACAACAGATTCATTAGATGACACCAAAATACCATCTGTGGTGTCACCATGAGCGAGTCAGGCTCCATATTGTTTATGACAGAACCAAGATGAGATTTTTAACACCCAGTTTTATTGCTTAACAAATGAAGACAGGCTGAAGGTGATTATTTATATCTATTAATTAAGTTAATTATGATGAGAGGATTTGCTTCCCTCGCCCTTGTTGTTAATTACATCTATGTCTACAGCAGCCAGGTTGATGCCGTAAATACAGATGTCATCGCTGCAGAGCCCGTTTCAAAGATTAAGCTCACCATGTGTTTGCATGCATGTTTGTGTGTGTGTGCGCAAGCATGGTTTAGAATAAAGTATCTG
This sequence comes from Solea senegalensis, assembly GCF_019176455.1. Taxonomy (NCBI): domain Eukaryota; kingdom Metazoa; phylum Chordata; class Actinopteri; order Pleuronectiformes; family Soleidae; genus Solea; species Solea senegalensis. The sequence goes on along the minus strand of NC_058035.1, from coordinate 9,508,540 downwards.
GTGCACAATGTCTCACACCGCAGCTGCAGGGACACACATTTGCTGAGTTATATTGTACAGAAAACTTAAATATGTGTAATCCCTCGAAATGGAAAAAAAAGGACAATGTTTTTCATTGTGTTTCATGTGTCTTTGTCCAAAGCAGCTCAGTAGTTCGACCTGCTGAGTGAGCAAACCCGCTCTGTCCCCAATCTATCTCTGTCCCTTCTTCAGACTTGCTTGTGTTGCTGCAAATGGGACAGCAACCAAGGGGTCTTCACTACAAGCAGCAGATTAAAGGATTACCATTAATTAGATGTCAGGGACAGAGAGGGGCTTTGCCTGTCTTGGCCATGATACAATATCTGTTAATCTGCTGTGCTCCTGGATAAAAAGAAATCAGTCCATTGACAGAAAAATAGGAAAGAAGAGATGAGGCCAGAGAAGAACTGAAAACAGGAACAAAGAGGCAGAGGAGGAGGGGTGGCAAAAGAGATTGGATGAAGGATGAAAGAAGTGGACGCGGGCAAATATGCTCATGGTCCACTTGAATGTACGCTGAGCTTTTTCTTATAGAGAGAAAAGCAGCTGGTGATAATTGGAGGAATGAGAGCAAAAGGTAATAATGAGTTAATAACAGTGTGATCTCTGGGGAAGCAGTGGACTGAAAAGAGCAGTGAAGTGGCAGAGGCCACAGAAAAATAAAATATTTTGTCCCTTTTTTCACGGCTGGCTCAACATCTCTACCTGATGGACATTTGTCCATTTCTTTTGTCAGCTTCGCCCTGCACCACTGCATCTGTATGGTTGTCAAAATAAAATAGAGAAAAATGCCCATCTGTGCATCGCAGATACAGTGTTCCTTTGTACACACGTCATTTCTTAATTGAAGACTTGGTCAGAGGGATAGCAGGCAAGTCAGGTGATTGACAGGTGACTGGCCGGTGTTTGATAAGGCAACAGTCCATAATAGAAGTCCCGACCCTTACTTTTCATGCTATTAACCCAAGCCAGACTGTTCGTGTTAACATCAACTTTCTTTGACAGGGAGTTTGATACAGCACCTCGGGGCAGGTGAGGGGAGGCTATCAGGGTCCTGTTAAACACCAACCTACTGCCCAGCAGATAATGCTCAACCTGCAGGCATCAGGTACTGTCCTCGCAATGTGGACGTCATTCACACTGGGCCTACAGCCGTATCGGCCTTATCACTCTCATTTGCACACATTTGTCGGCAATATTGCTTACAGGAAATGCAGCATAAACTCGATGCAAAGTGATTTTGATTTCAGAACATACAATCTTGCATTCTGTTGAGTCGGTTTAAACGCCAGAAGGCAACAGCACTGCATATTCTTGCTGCAGCCAGTAGCAGCTAATGTAAATTTAAGTTGTGAGGGTGTAATTGATGGAAAAGGACTGGGACATCATTTTCTTATGGCCAGGCATAGGGCATTCCCTCTATTTGAGTAGAGGGACTCTGTGTACCCCTGTGAGCCCCTCTCGCCTGAGACTCTAATTACTTTGGGGACCTGGAGAATTCAAAGGATTTAGATACGGGGAAAAGGGAATTTCCAATTTACTGCACCACTTGATGTTTGTCTTCATTCGTGGTATGTCTTGTGCTTCGGGAAGCAAACGGACACTAAGTGATCATTGGTGCATCCTGATAAAAGTGGAACATTATTAGAGCGCTGTCATGGGCATGTTTATCCCTGGGGAGTGTGTGAGGATAATAATCTCCTGGACAAACACCATGTAACCTCCAACTCTGTCTGATCTATCTCCATCTCACAAAAGCTCAACCCCTGCCTGTCTGGCCGAGGACATTTCCGCTCACGCTGTGATGGAGCAACCACCACTCGCACATTCGCACTGGTAATAAATGACCTCTCAGCATATATAAAAACAGAGCCGTCACTTGACTGAGCTCATACATTTTCACTGTGCCATTGTTGAGACGTGAAATATTCAATGATGAGTTCACATTTGAGGAAAATGTCCCGCACAACAATCTACTGTAGACGTGATATCTTTGGGTCCTGGTGAGGCAAATTATTTGGTTACATGCTAATCTTTAATTTCATTCCCTTAATTAGAATCCAGTAATCCAATTCAAATACTGAAAGGCATTAAAAACATATTTGTTTTCATTTTTTTCATTCGTTTGCAGCTTAGATTACATTTTCCACCTGATTGAGCACAGTCCCCCGTGGACTGTGGAACTGTGGAAGGTGCTGTCTAAACAGTTTAAAACATGGCTGCCTTGACAACAGATTCTCTGTAGCATGAAAATCAGAAACACATTTTGGTTATGAGGTCAACCGGACAATAATTGCCTGGCAGGTTGATCAATTAACACTTTTGGTTCCGTACACATGTGTATGTTGCACCTTTATACAAGGGTTCAGGAAGGTTTCTCCCCTTTGTGTGACTCAGTCAGTGCATATTAGATAAACGGATCACATCACATTACAAGGCTCAAACGTATTTGTGTGCTTCCCACTCATTTAATGTGGAATATTTGAAATTACGAGGCTACAAAAGCAGCAAAAGCTTAATTCGAGAGGGTATACTATTGCTGAATTAGAGCAGTAAGGAACCTCAATGGTAAAATGAGGATTTAATAGAAAAAACATATTCCCAGTGATTCAGTTGTTATCAGTTGAGAGCACCCCTGTGCATATGCACAGCCCCATGACCAATGAAATGAGAGTGAGTGAAAACGGGTGGTAAACTTTTCCATCATCTCCATTCTTTGCTATTTAACAAGGGGATATTTTGCCAGTAAAGCCACCATGTTTTATGGCCCTGCAGCTCAGTGTTGACAAAGACTGGGCACCAGAGAGGCCTGCAAAAAAGTCACAAAGTCATGCAGGACAGAGAGTGAACCTTGAATGACAGGGCTCCAGTGTTGCTAATGGCTGAGGACATTAATGCCAAACTTTCACAATTTATCTGAGCGATTGGTGAGCAAGATGTCAAACAGCAGAGCCCTGCAGGGTAGCCTTATGGTGCTTTGCCACTACACACTTTCAGCACGACTTGGCTCCACTACTCATTTTTTTTGCTTTTCCATTAGTGATAGTACCTGGTAATTGGTACTTTTTGAGTATCTGCTCTGGCAAAGTACCAAGTGAGCTGAGCCAATATTAATTGTGACGTCAAGAGACTGCCGGCCACTGATTGTCAGAGAGTGTCGTCACTGAAAGAGTCATGAGCGCGACGTCCGCTAAAAGAATCAAACTGAAAAACTGTAGATCAGTTAAAAAGACTTAAAGATCCTGAAAACATGCGTCAATCTCCAAAATTAACCAAGGAAATGTCTAAAATCTCAACATTTAACTGAAGAGCAACCGTGAGAGGTGAGCCACATCACAACCCATTCAGCCGTATTTCAGTTCAGTGACCGTCAGACGGAGACTGTGCTCCAGGAAGTACTGAACGATTCTGTGAACAAATCTTTTTAATTCACTGAGTCTAATGATTCAGTACACTGAAAATGTGACTAATTTCATGCAGCCGTGCTATGATGACTCCGCCCACGCTGAGGAGGTAATCACGATACCAAACTGAGTCTAGCCGTGCCGTGCCGAGCCGTGCTGGAACTGTAGAGTGGAAAAGCACCATTAGTTACATAAGTTAGGTGTGTTTGTTTGACTGTCTGTGCCTATGTAAGTGCAGGTTTGTATGTGTGTGTGTGTACTAAAATGTTACTTCTTTAGGAACTTTCCTGACATAAACACTGAGCTTGTCAGGACCAGTAGTCCTTGTAGAGCCCAAAACCTGGTCCTAATGAGGCAGAACCTCATTTCTGAGGAACTGCTTAAGTTTAGAGCTTAAGGTTAAGGAAAAGGTTAGTGATTAACTGATTATGGTTAAGGTTAGGGATGAGGTTTTGTTAAGGCTGTACAAAGTAGGGATGAAACAATTACTTAATTCATAGATTATTAATCGATTACTAAATAATCTTCAACTATTTTAATGATCAATTCATCGATTTGAGAGTTGTTGTTTTTTTCATTATTTTCAGCCTCTTAAATGTGAATATTTTCTGGTATCTTATTTGCTCCATACAACAAAGAAAACATTAAAACTTAATCAGTTTGGTTTGTGGGAAAAGGCAAGACATTTGAGAACGTCAACACTGATTAACATTTGTCTACAGTGTATGGACCAAACGATAAAATAATTGACAGATTAATCGATTATTATTGGTCCAAATAATGAAAGTTAACGCAGTGTCCTAAGAAGAATAGCTGTGCAAACCTGTGTGTGGGAGTGTGACAGACAGAATGAGACCTCTCAGCAGAGGGTGCTGGGAAGACAATCAATACTCCTCTCCAAGGTGTACGTCAACAGCCCTCTTTCGTTATGCGTGGTGAGGGAGGTTGCTGCCATGTCTGGCTGTAGAGGAGCCAGGGGAGTATGGACACACATTCACTGAGGCTCCCTGATGCTGGGCTTTGTTGTCTTTTTTATGATACGTGACAAGATAATGAGTCTATAGCACCTCTGGAAACATCCCCCGTGGGTGTATTATCCCTGTGTATCTTTTCTGTGGAGGAGTCTTACTGTTTTCCTTTTTGGATTCACTGTGAACACTGACACCAGATGTCCATTCAAAGGCACCTCTATTTTAGATGGGATGATGTCTAAAACCAAGAAAGGCTATTTGTGGATATTCTGTGCCAACTAACACGGGGAGAGGAGAAAAAAAAAAAAATCACGGAAAATGATACCGACAGCATACAGTGACAATGGGGCATAAAAAAAACACATTCCTGCAAAAACAATGAGGCCCCATATTATCTTCAAATAACCAGAATCCCAAAGGTGTTTTTGGATTAAATATAACTACAAAAATAATGGGCATATTTCAAAATGTGAAAATGCAACCCAATCCTTCTGGACACCGTTTTGTTGGACCAAGACAGTGGGACAGGTCTGTCGAGCTGCACCCCATCCATTTTTATGCATGCTGCCAGTAAGCCGTGCCAAAGTGGTGATATCCCTCATTAGAAAAGCAGGATCCAGGAAAGAGTCCAACTACTGCCTCCAGTACGCAAACTGACACAATGATGGTGCAGGGTCGCCACAGGAGATTTGAAGGTCAACAAGAAAATGGTTGTAACAGATAGTAAATTGTGGCCCTATGAAATTTTGGCCATTTAAATAGAATCTCATGTGCTTTTATAGAACGAGCTTAAGGGGAGGAGAGATGTGTTGCCCCATGCTTGTTAACACTAACTGAATTTGACTTGAGAAGGAAACTGCCATGCTGAGTGGGGTGACTGTGCGTGCATGTGAATCCAAGTGAAGCTTGTGTGATTTCCATGGCAGCTGTCAATTTATTCACACAGCGAGGAGCCACACACGCATGCACACAAAAAGTGCAGAATATTTGGCATAGATTAGGAGAAAGTGCAGTCATTCATTATCTGGTCATACCAAAGATAACTGTATCCACTGAGCCCACAAGAGCCAACATTTATCCAACCCTCAGAGCAAAGCCTGGGGAGGTTGACTGCAAGCTGGCTGGAATATGGAGTTAACGCAGGTTGCATCGCATCTCCCATATCATTGAGCAAAACATGCATCCTTTTTTTTGCAGTAATTACATATCAATAGCACAGCTTTCTTTCAATATGATTGTTATTCCCATATCATATTACCATATGTATTGTTTAATTTACTCACTCACACATGTGGGTAAAGTAGAGGCATACTCCCCACATACTACACATGTCGGGAGGTTGTACTACTACATACTACATACAGTCTACATAAGTAACACTCCCGTCTTACTTTGAAGTCTTTTACATTCACTCTGGGGTGTTCTAGGTGTGTGTGTGTGTGTGTGTGTCAGCGCGAGGAGGGCATCTGGTACCAGATATGGCACAAAGATTACACCCACACTAGATTAAACCACCATCACTGCCTGCTGGGGATCGGAACAGTTATCAGCTTTGTACTGCAGGGATGTGGGACTGATGGGGACAGGGGTCCTGAGGCAGAGGAAGGGGCCAGCTGGGTATTGGTTGTCACAAGGGTAATGTCTCCATCCTGAACACTGGTCTGCCACATTGAGATAAACATTGCCTGCCAGACAAACGTGGCACAAAATGTCAGATGTCTCAGAAGCAATGTTTAAGACATAGCATCAGGAATTTTGCTTTATGTGACTGGCTTAAGGACACCCTGCTGCTTATCTCCTTTTATTCCATTCTGTATCCTTGGCCACAACACTAGTCACTGATGCTGCTGTTGAAAGTGTTGTTGGGTTTTTTTGCCTTTTGCTGCTCTTAGAAAAACAGACCTCTGTCATTTTGAAGCTTGTTGTAAATTAAAAGACCCTTCTGAGGGCACTGGGGAAAGTAAAGTGGGCCCCTAATGAGAACATTAAACTAACATATGCTGAACCACTCTTTAGGATGGCTTTTATTTCACCCTGTTCCCTCTATTGCACCCTCTGTTAAATTCCCAGTTGCCTATTTTTGGAAAGTCATTGAGAGTCTTTGACAAAGACAAGCTGAAGTGAATGTGAAAGCCTGCCCCTAGCCTTGTCGCCTCAGAGTGGAGCAGGCCATCTGACCACCAGCAGTAGGTTGGGCCAAGTGGGGCCATTAGACTAAACCTGAGAGACCCGGGCAGCCACCACTGCCAAGCTGCTCCACTCTCCTTCAAGCTTCAGCACTACTCTGGCCAACTCTCCTACCACCACACCTCTTCTCTTCCCCTGCAGGTGGCAACGCTTCTGCTCAGCTAGTTCCCACAGGAGCACACTAAAAAAAAAAACAAAAAAAAAACATCTAGTCAACCCCGTTCTTGTGTGTGTGTGTGTGTGGGGGGGACAGTTCAGAGCACTGGTGACAAAATGGGACACGTAAATGGAGGTGTCAGTGGAGGTGCAGTCCTGGGGGGCTAATTTCATATTGCTGTCCAGATGACCTTGAGCTGGGTACCATGGAAACATTTCTACCTCGACTCTGCGAGGTGTCTTGGCGGCTCTGCGTTTGTGTGAGGACAAAGCCCTCTCACCTCAACACAGAGAAATTGCCAAAGGCAAAAGGCTGGAAATAATAGTAGGGCTCCTTCAGATACCCAGGGAAGGAGAGTGTTAGCAGGAAATCTTTTGAGTTGCCACTGTTCATGCTTCACAGCTCCTCTTCAGACAGGTAGCCGTATTTGAAAGCTATTGATGGCCTTGTTCAATCAACGGAACAACAAAGTCCTGAACCAAAGTGACTTGGGAAAAGTGAGGGTAAATGTGTGTGTTTGTGTGATAAATGGAGAGGAAGGAGGAGCTTGTGATTGTGTGCGTTAATGTGCGTTTAAAGGGCTGTGTGTGTGTGTGTATTTATAAGGAACAGACAATGAGATTATGAGATTTGATCTTTTATTATGAGTTTGGTAATGTACCAAACCATGTTTGAATCCAAGCAATGTGTGTATTCTATGTAAATTCATGTCAACTAACGCTATTAAACTGCTGTTTTTTGACAGCCAAATTGGAGTTAGAAAGCATTAGACTACACACATTTATTCGAGGAATTAAGCAATATTAGGCTTTGATCACCAGAAGTTGTGTCCAAGCAGGACCAAACAATATTTGTATGCAAATGCAGACAAAAACAAAACTGCTCTGGCTGAATAAAGACAGTCATGATTCTTTTTCCTCTAAAGACAAAATGCAAAATTCTTTAACAAAATAGACACATATTTGACATTAGTATTTGCAAACATTGCTCAATTTGGATGTATTTTAAATTAGATTTAACAAACTTGTGGATGTACTGTACTTGTTTCATTTTCTCCATCATACCATGGCTCATTGGCACAGACTGAGGATGTGTTTCTGTAGGATTAGGAAGTACAGGCATCTTTCTTTGTGCCACACCACACCCACTGTCCTGCTGTCTCAGGCTCAGCCCACCTGCCACCTTTATGCAAACCCAGAAAACACACATAGATTATCTTTGACATTTTCCTTCTCATGCTTGTTTACAAGCACATTTATGACTTTAGGCTAGGGTAAATAATTGTTTTGATTAAGAAGGCAGGTAAATGTGAATCTTGTTTAGTTTGCTTCCTTCTCCTCTTGAAAAATTAAGAAAGTTAGCAATTGCTGTTAACACCAATTAGGAATTAATGACACACTGCCTTGTAAACAGTGTTCTAAATACAGACCAAAGGGCTGTGCGTCATTGTTTAGTATTTACACTGAGCAAGCGTTTGTAGCTGGCATCTCTTTTCCTGTGAAGTGCCCTTGGAACCTAGTCTTTTATATCTCAATTAAAGTGCTTTCCCTGTGCTCCCTTGCTCTGAGCATGGCCATTATCACCATGGCTCCCAGCAGTGTAATTATGCCCACTCCCAACAACACCCCAACCACATACCGCGCCCACGCTGATCTAACTTGGACCTTGGAAGGCTCACCTCAGCCTCCTTGCAGCCAATCACAGAGCAGGATATGGGATCGGCTGTATGGCACTGGGTGCCGCTATGGGTGGCATTGATGAAATACCCCAGGGGAGGCCTGGCACAGCAAGGCTGCGGCTAAACCCTGAACTGCCTGTCAACAGCGCTTTGTCTGAACATGATAAGTTCCTGTTAAGAGGCAGTGCTGCCATGGTAGAGCCCACGCCCCCTGCAATCTTCAGCTGCAGAGACCTCCAAAATGTAGCCCCGTATTTCAAAGCAGCCTCTGATGTGTGGACAGCAGTGTTGTGCAGGCATTCTCTGTTCGGTAACAATTACCACAATGCTGACAGCAAATAAATAAATGTATAAATTATAAAATTCAACATTCTTGAGTTTGCTGCTGTGCTCGAAGTTCACCTTTAGGCAAAACCACTCCATGAAATAGAAATGATATTCATTTAATGAAACCCTGAGTCAATCTATGTAAACAGTACAAGGCCTTTGCATACACCAGACAGCTGTTGTTTTCTTACGCACACACAAAAAAAACTGTGTCAATATTTTTCAAGTCTCATATCCAGTCAATGTCAGCTTCCACATCATTATTGCCGCTTTTCTTCTATGGATCGAGATAGATTTTTTTTTTTTCTAATACAATCAAAATTGGGTTGCTGATATGTGATATTTGAACAGTTAAATGCACCCAGCGGTACACATACTGCGGGATGCCGAAACCAATGCAGACACTTATGGGGTGTTTCCACTCAGTAGAACTGTTCGGTATGTTTTTTTTTTTGTGTGTGTTTCCATTATGAATAGTACCAAATAATTGGTATTTTCAGTAACCCTTCCCTCGGGGTACCAGAGTAATGGTACGGTAGGGGTGGAGCTAGACCCTTGACAGAAAACCACTCCCTTGCACCGGTGTTTAATCAGCGTCTGCAGTCTGTCTCAACGCGACGTACATGTTTGTATGAGAGTCACAGCCACAAACCAAGTAAAGGTACGGTTCTCAGTCGAAACGCAAGCTGGACCGAGCGTATTACCGACCCAAACTGCATCATGATGGAAACATGGCTCTATTTTAGTATGAATTAACCTGTGGGCATGCACATGTCACCTGAACACATGTAGCTCTTCAGAGATATATAATACATAAGAGTTGTAAGAGAAGTAGAAACAGCAAGACCGATTATCTCCTGCTGTCTCTGGGAAATGTATTTTGCCTTCAGGTGTAGTGAATTATTTTAATCATTCTGAAACGTAAATGGAACTAATATACTGTATGCCTGAGTGAAATAATGTCAACAAAGTGAAACAAAGAACAGTGTGTGCTTGCGGAAGCACTCGTGGGTTAAAGACGAAACAGACTTTGTGCTCATGATAGCACGCCGCGCTTTCTCCCAGAGAAAGGGAGGAATGCAGAGAGAAAGAGAGGGAGATAGTCAGAGAGACAGAAATATGAATTGGTTCAATGACTTGCAGCCTTCCATAGGCAGAGTGGCATCTTAATGGAAAATAAGTGAAGGAATAGAACTGCCAGGTGACAAGTCCAGGGATGTATAGGTACAAACAAAGCACACCTGTTCTGCATAGAGAGCACAAATGAGACTTCACCATCATAAATCATGCACCAATAGTAGGCAGGTACCTACTCACATTTAGACTCTGGGGGCAGATGCTGTCTGTGGAAGCATAGAAAGACTGTTGCATGTGGAATAAACCTCCATCCATCAGTAAGAGAATTGGAGTACCCTTTGATGATGGCAAGTAGCCTATAGAACAGCATGAAACCTCCTTGAAGTTGTGTCATTTGCGTCACACACTGTGCAATATCAGACTATTCTTCAAGAATGACAGGATTAAGTCTTTGAGGGGGCCAGGGTCTGAAAAATCAACTGCTCTTCAAAAACTCCACAGGTAGGTCCAATGATGTTTACATATTTTAAATTAAAAGTGTCTGTAATGTCTTTCTGGTGTACGTTAAACCACTTTTTAATTTATTTAGCACCATGATTTGTGACGTTGTCACAGCACATGGGAACATCACAGGGGACAAGTAGCTGCACCGACGGGTGCACTTGGTTCTGTAAAATAGCTTCATATTCCTTGGCTGTTATGCAATCATGCAGAGCAATCATAAGACCTAATGATCCCCTCAAGATGGCAGACCCATACTATTACAGCTCCGCTGCCATGTTTAACAGTCGACAAAAGACATTGTGGGTTGAAAGCATCATTTAGCTTCCCTCAGATTCAAAGAGGATGACAAATGACTCCATACACCCTTTTCCTCTTGCTCATCCACAGGGTCCAAGTATACCGCAGGTGTTAGCGTTATAGTGGCTTACACCGTATATGTACGTATAGATGCCCAGAGTACAGGAGGAATAAGGCAGCCATAAAAATTTGACAAACACAAATGTCTTTGCCAAAATGAAAAGACACATTATCCTACAGACATTTGGAAGGGCAGGGGTGAAAATTAAAAGGACACCTACTATGTACTGGTCTGGCAGGCGCCATTAAGACACTTAAGGCAAGCATATGTCTAAAGTGCAACCTGGGGCCAAAATGCAGCCAAGCCCTGGGGACTGAATTTTATGTGGAACTCTATATGGACCTCCCACACATTATTGTTTGATTATGCAAAGTTCAAGTTGCATTTTGTAGGAATGTTTGTCACCTTTTAAAGTAATGTGCCTTTGAAGATGAAGCCTTGTTATGTTCTAGATTATTGATATACCAATTCATTTCTATACAGCACTGAAATATAATTTTCCTCTAAAAGGACACCCTTTGGGACATGGACATTTAGGCGTGGTAAGGAACGTCATAACATCTTATAGGGCACTGTGTCTCTTTTCCCCACCTTGTTTTTAATTTAGATTTTTGCTTTAGAGGCCACATGTGAATGGCGGCCAGTAGGGCACTTTCTCATGTTCTTACCACTATAGAGGGTACTTAGGTGTGTCTTGTGAGGGCACTTTAGCATGCTGCGTTTTTGTCCGTTAGGGCATTGCCCCCTCCCCCCCCGTGCACACCACTGCTACATCGCTTGTTACGCTACTACAGCAGGCTAAGAGCTGTCAGATAGCACCTACACACATAATGGCTCTATCCATCTGCACAGACTGCAGGTTATCAATCGTTTTCATCGCAAATAGATATACAAATTACATTATTATTTGCGTGTTCCCCTGTGTTTCCTGTGTCTTTTCTTGAAAAGTTTTTTTTAATTATTGTTTATACAATAAGCAACCAATCTTTCAACCGTTTATTTACATTCAGTTTAAATTCATTATTCTGAACGTGTGCAGAGCGTGACTGCAACTGGATGTGACAGATGTCAAATAAAGACTAAGGAATGTGTCACTTCCTAGAATAGGACTTGAAATGAAAGTCGATATTAAAAGTTACTCAGCCCTGTGACAAGCTGACCTGCAGCTTGTTTCATTTAGCCATTGTTATATTCACTTTGCTCTCACAGCTAAACGAGGCAGTTGCCATATGAAGGGACTGTAAGAATAGACATTAATTGATTTCTGAATTGTTTTGATGAATACAATGAATACAGAGGGAGTGAGAGAAAGAGAGAGTAGGAGAAAAGCAAGATTAGGCAGTTAATTATTTAATCAGTTTTGTTTCTGACTAATGATAATTAGGAGTAGTACGCGCTAAATACAATTTCGTAGACATGGGAGCAAACAAAATGTATTAACGCGGCAGTATATATCGTGTAATCAACAATTAACAGCACAGCAAAACACTGTTTGGTTATCACATAATTCACATTGCTGCCCCACGCACAAAACATGCGGGGATGATGAAGAGAGCCTGCACTTCACACAGTCTTTTGCATTAAGACTAAATGAAAAAGTTGTGACTCTTACGGCGTTCATATAGTTGTTAAAGCTTGTTAATTCTCTACTCTAATAATATTCCCCGTGTGGACAACTCGGATGTATTTCCCCTACAGAACGCTCCATCTTGTGAGACCTTGATTATACACATACAAAAGCAGAAGGCAGGGATGGATGATGTGTGTGGGTACATTAATCACATGCATGCGTTTGCAAAATGTTCTCCCTTTGTTTAGTGCTGCCGGGCTGCTATGCCTGCTTTAATTTTGCCTCTTAGTCACAGACATGCAGAGGTGCAAGGAAACAAGGGCACAACGACACAAAGTCAGCAAGTCACTGGGCAACAGAGGCATCCAAAGTCAACACAATCATTACCTGCTGTTGAATAGAAGAGAACCTGCTAGTTACCGTTAAGTAAAATATAAATGAACATGAACAGACATTGACACTGTCAAATCTCCCTTGCTATCACTGACCTGGGTTAACTTTGATGTCCTCCTGGTCTCCAAACCACAGGAGACCGTCGTTGTGACTTCTAACTGATTCCTCTTACGTGACAGAACTGTTGCCTTCACAGCATGAAGGACACATGATCAATACCTTGACGATATCTTGTGGTTCCCTGTGCCCTGCTTTCCGCTCACAGGCTACAGGTGCAGATTGCACTAACTAGCTTTCATTTGGACAGCTAGTCAGGTAGCCTGGCTTGGTAACATTAGCAGTGATTATTTTGACACCTGCTGAGTCACTGGCAGCTCAAGGACACTCCATGCACCACTAACTTTAGCTGTGTCTGTTTTATGTGACCATCTGTTAACAGCAAATGAACAAACCGAAAACTCGGCGCAGCAGGAGGTCCCCGTCACCTTAGATTTCATTTAAAAATGCATAAATTCTGCTCTGAAGCGCCCTGCTGTCCACACTTGTCCGGAGACCCTTGAAAAAATGCTGCTGCCTCTGTTTTCATATGAAAACTCAACGGATGTGTTTTTGGTCTGGGTGGGCAGAATTGGACACCTTTGTATGACCCAGTTACCCACATTGAAAACTTGACCAACTACCAGTACATGTTTGAGAAAAAAGGATAACAGTTAATTGCTAATTGATTACTAAATTAATCAAAAATGTATATTTTGATCATCAATTAATCAGTTCAAAGCTTTTTTTCATGATTAAAACAAGATTTCCGATTAAGCTTCTTCAATGCAAGGATTTTTCTTCATTTCTAACCAAGAAATCATTAAAAGTGAATCATTTTGGTTTGTGGACAAAACAAGACATTTGAGAACATCATCATTTCCACCGATAGACATTTTTTAAGCTGATATTTTATGGACCAAACAATTAATCTAGAAAATAATCGACAGATTAATCGATGCTGAAAATAATCGTTAGTTGCAGCTCTAATAAATATTACCACAACATCTGAAATGGCATTTAGTCCTTCAATCAAACACATTCCTGGTATAATAGTGGCCTGTGTTACAGAGTGGGAGGAGGTCACCTATATCTTTATCTAACTCAGGTATGTCTCTTTCTCCCCCTATGAATTATTCAGCACTCATCCTTTCATCTCCCTGACTCATGTGTCTGTCCCAGAGGAGTGATGGGTAAAGATCACTTTTCATGAACACTACCCTATTTCCCCTCAGGTGATCTCTCAGAGGGAATAAAAAAAAGACCAAATTGCTGAATGGAGATGGCTGTTGGCCTCCGAGGGGGAAAAGAGAGGGATAGAAATGAGGAAAATTGAAAAAAGGAGGGACTTTATCATCCGTTCTCTCAGTTCTTCTCCCAGTGCCACCAACTGGCAGAATGTCAGCTTCACCTGACCCCATAACTGCCTCCTCTGAAGACATGCCACAGAGCGACAAGACTCATAATCAACCGATCTGGACACAACAAGCAGATATGACCCCCTCAAGAGGAGAACATGAAAAACAGTAACAAAAAGTTAAGATTAGATTTTTCTGAACATTAAAGATGCTGATGATTAGCACCGTGGCTTGTAACGCTGTTTGTGCACCTTTGTTGAAAACGGTGATACACATGAGACAGAGAGAGAGAAAGAGTTGTGAGTGTGAGGATGGAGTGAGATGATTATCTGGAATAAGTATTAGTGTCTCATGGGCTCTTAATATTTACAGCCACACCTGACTTTCTCACAATCTTCTTTCCTTCCTTTCACGTGTTTGCCTGTTGTTAGTTGCCATGTCTTTCTGTCTCACTTGTTTCCCAGTAGGGCTGGATTCTAGGTGTTGACTTCTATTTAAAGACATCTAAAGTCAAATTGTTTTGAAATTCTTTTCTCATTTTGGCAAACATGCACAGAGCTCATGTTCCTGTGTTATGATACCCTATTCTTTTTAACACTGTTTTCTTTTTTTCCTTTTTTTGAAAAGTACAAAGTACAAAATGCTATTTTGAGCCAGTTCTGCAATCAGGTGAGTTGGTGAAAAGTGCGAATGCTGCTGCAGAGCACAACGGACTGCCTGCTCTGTCCCCATGCCGGCTGCCTGCTCCCATGGGCCCACGGAGGAATAATCAGTCATTAACTGGTGCAGGCCTGACTTCAGCTCCAGAGTGCCGTGTCCCTGGGAGGATCAATAGGCCAGGGTAATTAAAGAGCTGACCGGGGACAGAGGGGGGCATGTTGCCAGTAAATCCGCCGCAGCGGCAGGATGCCTGTAGCCAGAGTGACTACAGCACTGACACTGAGAATGCCTGACCATACACACAAACACATAAACCTTGGAACACATCACTATAGTAGGACCTTCACAGACCCTTAAACACTGGATGATTATCTCCATTAAGGGGCTGTTTCGGTGTTATACGAGTCGTTTAATTTATTGTGTGCTACCGTCATATTTGTAAATTGACATACGTAGTAACTGTGATTTAGACATCTGTGCTGTGCCCAGCATGATTGTGTCTCCTTGTGTCTCGAAGTGAAGAAGCAAATCTATTGAGCTGTCAGGACACGTGGTGATTTAATTTCTCTGAGCCGCTTTTAAGTCGAGTAATGTTTTATGGCAGAAAAAGGTAACAGGCAACACAAGCTGCAAAAACATGAGCTGTGTTTCTTCATTTTTGCCTCAAATGAAGTTGCTCTGGTGCAGAAATTCAAATAAAGTGATGAAAAACTACTATGGAAAATCCTGTGGGAAAACTGATGGAAAGGATGTTTTGCTGTTTGTTTACAGAGGTATAATGTGTTTTTGCAGAGTAAAGTTCAGTGTGTGTCCTAAATCCCTGAGCATTAGCAGGCTCTGTTGTTTTCTTTAATCTGATGCATTAGCAGTTCTTACTTTGTTCTAATAAGGACAGCGGTCTTGTGTTGTTGTCCTCCCTCTGAGACGTTTAACACTTCTTAAATCCAGCCCTTTACATTACAGCCCCTCTATTCACTTAATGTAGTGTAATCAACAATACACACTAAGTGCAAAACAAGCAAGCAGCGAAGTGGTTTTCATACTCAGGGAATAGTGCTGCAAAAAGATGCACGCTGCAATACCTGTGTTGATAATTAACTTCTGGTGCATTTCCCATTATCATGAAATTTCTGACGTTACAGGTAGTGATAGGCATTACAGTTCTTTACAGTTCAGTACAGCACGCTCAGTAGAATGATTACAATAAAGCTGCCAATGCTGCAAAGAAACCTAGAAAAAACTGACAAAACAAAATGATGTTAAAAAAATAATAATAACAAACAATACTAATAAAGTAATAATAATAGAATACAAACGAGACAAGTTTGCAATAACATTATAAAAGAGAGTCGGACAAAATTATTTAATAAACTACGCATCCTCACCTTTAGGAATTTCAAATAAGTGGTAGCATTTCTGCGTGTTTTTGCATCAAAGAGTGAGTAAACGCAATGATGCACTGACAGTTTTTATATAAAGTAGTTACAGAATTTGAGGAGGAGTGATACTAACTATAACTCTGGTGTATCATCATGCTATATTTTTAGACACGCCTAAAAAAAACCTGAATAAGACACAAGAGAGAAACTGTTTCCAATCGTTACTCCATAATTCTTAAAAAAAGATTCCACAATGTTCTCAGCTACTATTTTCTAACATATACAATGTGTGAAGAGGATCATTTCTACATTTGTTTTACATGCACGTAAATATTCATTTTCTTTAGTTTGTACAAATTGATTTTAATTTCAGGTGCATGCACTCTCACCTCTTGTAAACGCAAATGCTCCAAATGTAATTTTCAAATGACCTGAAACTGAAAAAGCAGTAGGATGTTGAATACTGCACCCAAACTCACACAGAAACTCAACACCATTCTCTGTGTCCTCACAGAAAGAGACGATAAATGCGATAAATCTGTGACCAGAGTTCCCACTTCATTTCAACTCTACCACAAAATGGCATATAATGTTGCTTATGAGGGACTGACAGCTCTTTGTGGCAGTAATCAAAATACTGCATGTACCAACATCAAGGTAAACAATATAACATATTATGTCACTTGGCTTGGAGTGGCTAAATCCAAATAGATTCTGTGGTGTTCATAAAAGCAAATTGTAAACTGTGAAAGGATTAAATAAAAGGTTGAGTGTCATATCTGCCTTCTGGGTTCCCACAGAGCCCGACGGAGCACATCAGAGTCAGAGAGCAGAGCAGACAGAACCATCACAATAAGTGGATTAAGAATTTTTAAAGACTGACTATTTTTATAGCATACGGAAATGGCCTAGATATTGATCACTTTAATGAGGCTCATTGAGCAGACTGCATCCTGTGTATGCGGTTTACAACTGACCATTGTATTATTCGGAGATTTAGCCAAAAGAGTTGTAAGAAGGTGTTGAAAAATGTAAAAGCTGTTTCTGTCCTACCAACATGTACTACTTTTGTTTTCTGGCATTACTGTCAGGGCAAAGTTTCCATTTGGACCAGAAATATTATATTATTGATTAGCTGGCATAAAAATATGTGTGCACTTCTTTGTTTTTCAGATTCAGTACCTTTATACTGTATACTGAACCTATCAATATACAGTTGGTCAGAATTACCTTTTTGACCTGAATTTGCCATTTTGATAGCCATGGAAAATTGCTATCAAATTGAAAACAAACCGTTGCATTCAAACTATTGTCAAATGAGTTCACACAACACTAATAAAGCCTATCAGCTACACTCAACTCTAGGTTTCTCAGTATAGTGTTTAGATCTTGTGTCGCCTGGCAACATTCCCAAGCTGCACATAGTGACTAGTTTTACATCAAGACAGAGGGAGGGAACAGCAATATTGTGCTAGTAAAGCAAGACGGCTGCAAGCAGGTCGGAGTATGACGGAATACACAAAGGAGCCCCCAAAAATGGAATTCAGAAGGGAATTCTACTGTATAAAAACCCAGTCTTCAGCAGTTTGACAGGAGAAATGCTTCTTGTCCCTGTGCTGACATTCTGTACACACAAACTGTCCCTCAGTCAGGTCTGATAGTATTGCTTGACAAAGCCCATTTTCAACAAAAATTGCCAAAGATTACGGACTGCAGTTTTAAAGAGTAGTAAAAATAGCTCTCCCTTTCTTTGTATTTCTCGGCCGTCAATGGCCCCCTGTGATGACCGTTGAGTGTTTCACCTAAAACGTAAATGTGTGGACCTATTGATTTGGATGCTTTCAGTTCCTAATGTGGCTCCTTATTAAAAGAGGTTTCACCGGAAATGTTACCTGGTAAATCATTTGTGTTATAAACACAGTGGCTGTTCCATCCGTGTTGGTAACATATTTCTAGTCTCTCAGCTCACTAAAATTTATTCATACCTTGGGAGTTTTAGATATTTACCTTATTAGACAAGTTTTTTACAGTCAGTGGTTTGGAATCTCTGTAAGCCCACAGAATCTGCACCTGTTTTTTTTTAGATGTGCAACTATGAATTAAGTTTTTGCATGAAATGCTTTGCAAAGTGCTTTAATTTAAAAGTATAAGAACCTATTTTACTCCCTGTGCAACATATAACATTTAACATTTGGGCAGCCCATGGCCAAAAGGAAAGGAATTGGGCTTATAACCGGAAGGTTGGTGGGGTTCAATCTCAGGTTGTGCCAAGGGTTGGAGTGCCCATGAGCAAGGCACCTAATCCCCCACTGTTCCTGCACCTGGCTTGTGTGAGTGTGTTCACTGCTGGTGTGTAAAAAGGATGGATAAAATGCAAAGGACAAAGTTATTGTTGTATTGTTGTGCTGTCCTTGGCACGTCGCTCTTGAAAATGAGACACCATGTCTCAATGGGATAATTTTGAGACAAGAAATAAATAAATAAAAATTTGCTATCACTAACTGGTTTGTCTAATTACTAATAGTAATTCTAAAATATGCAGTGTTCATGGTGCTGTTGTGGTGCACTGTTTACTGTATTTGCAGTCAGTGAACAGAATACTGATGACAGATTACTTATTAAATAAATCCCTAATGCAATAAACTCTTGTCAGCTGATTGTGCTACATCCCACCAGTACAGTGTTTGAACAAACTTGCACCTCTATAGCAAAGGGCTACACTGTTGGTGCAGATCTATTACTGCCAGACCACAGGGGAGAGGAAAGATTGCCCCACCTCTGTCTATTTATGCTAGATATAACTTTTGGACAGATCATGACATTTCTCCCCGTCTCAAAGCCTCCCAGGCACTGTCCTGAATGGATAACTTGACTATGTTGTTCAAAGAAAAAGCAATTATGTCATTGACATTAACACAGGTTTGGTTTTTTTACGTTTGCCTATGACAATATCTGATGACTGACCATAGTGAGGCCTTTTCCAAAGAGATAACTGCTCCCTCCTCCCTGGGACTCTATCCTGTCTGCTTCCCTGAGCTCATTGATTGTTTGATTTATTGATCCAACCCACATTTCCATTAAGATGTACAGGAAAACTTTGTCCACTCTTGTAAGGAGATATTAAACAGGGAGTCGGAGAAGTGTATTGACTTTGTGGACAGTGACTCTGATCACTGTGAACAGCCAAGGATCGACCACCCGTCCCCAGGCAGAGAAAAGCCTTGATCAGGCAGAGAGGAAAGCAGCTGATGGGCGTGTCCATCAGCAACAAACACTCCACAACTTGACAAAAACACAAGAGGGTATTAACTGTGATGCCCATCGATCTGTCAGCACTGCACACAAGCTGGCCCATTCAATTTGTCGAGAAACCGAGTGGGCCCAATGTGATCGTAAGAGACTACAAACGGCAAAATGGACAGTGTGGGTCAACATTGTCAGTGGGAACACATTTGTGTTGTGAAATGCAGATGGACAAGAAAACAGGTAAGAGCGCTCAAGAAAAAAAAGATGGTGGTGGGGGGGGAGGGGGGGTGATGAGGAGCATGGAATGACAGTGAACAGGAAAAATACACCGCTCCACAGGGGACTGATTTAAGCAGTGTCATTAACAGTCAAGGCAGAGATTCCCTCCTGGCTTTAGTGCCCACTGAGAACCAAGGGTCATTCTTTTTCATTCTAGACAGATCTGTGAACAGGAGGGAGATTTATTAAGAGCTTAGAGTCAGCTTTATTCTGTCGTGTTTGGCAGAATGTTACAGGTGGGGTCAAAATAAACAACAAAAACAAGTTTGGAGCTGCTAGACTGTCCTTCTCCTCTTGCGGCTTGACAGCAAGCTGAGTGGGTGTACCCTACAACACCAATTTAAAAGTGTGAATGTTAATAACCCACAGAATCTTGGCTTTTCACATTCCTAGTATATGCAAGATACAGTAAAATGCACTGCAGAGTGTAAGTTCTATTTAATTGTGTCAGACATAGCAGCTTTTTTACGGTGCACCCTGTTGTCTTTTAAATTCCCCAGCTTTTCATTTAAGGAGAATATTGTATTTGAAGTTACAAGCTGGAGTTGCTGTGGAGAACCGGGTAGAGCGACAGCAGTTTTACTGCATGTCATTGTGGAAAGAAATGATGGCCAGAGTGATAAAGCCTTCACAGTAAGAGAAAAGAAAAATAACTACACCTAAATCAAAACACAGCATGTCTCGTGGCTACATGGTGGGTTTTTTCATTTAATATCGTCAACTTACAATACTGTAATGCATTGTTTTTATCGCATAGTTCATCTTTGATGATACTTGAACATTGGTGCACGATGAGTCAATTAAAAATAAAACTATCGTGATTTAGATAATTGACTTTCTTTTTCACAAGACCTCCAGCAGAGCACAAAGTACAAATAAATGAGATTTAAACTGATTTTCCTATGGATATACTTGATATACTATGTCTGTACTATACTATAATTTGTTGTCATTAAAAGCAAAGGAGGTTTTCTATTTTATGGCACCATGTCTAATAACACATTATTGTTTATAGACACTTATGGTGGGATGGCTAGGTTGAGCAGGATTTATTTTAAAGGCAACTTTGCAAAGCAAACTGAGGTGAGGACTATAGGTGATGACCCAGTAGAGTAGTGAAGCAGAGCAGAGGCGACGCTGGGCCAGGGATGTAAAAGAGACAAGAAAGGTTTGTTCCAAGTTTAAAAAAAAATAAATAAATAAATAAATAAATAAATAAAATAAAATAAAATAAAATAAAAAAACACAAGGAGCTCAAAACTGAATTGAATAACATTCTGTTCCGTGAAACGAGTATTTCATTCACTCAAGGTTTATGGAAAGATATGACAAAAAGTGACTGCTGAGACACAACCATACACTGATAACCATGGTAGGTATAAACTAAAAATGTGTCTTAGGTCGTTTCCACACCGATTAGTCCAGGGAGACTTGGTTTAATTCAGGGTTGCAACATTCAGCCAGTCCGAGTTTGCTTTCACACTGCACTTGAGTGAACCTAACCAAACCTTTGGAACAACATATTCCCCTCCTCCTTTGAGGAGTTACTGAAGGAGAAGACAATACAAACAATGAACAAGAAAACTCACTTCTCTACCTGGTCCAAATGCAGTAAAACTTAATTTCTGAGGAACAGGTTTAGTTTAGGGTTAAGATTTGAATTGTAGTTAGGTTAAGGTTGGAGCATTCACTGGTTATGGTGAAAGACAATAGAGTATAGTCAATAGAGATTCCTCAGAAGGATAGCTGCATGAACCTGTGTGTTTGCAAAATCATGTTGGGGTTTAATCTGATGATCCTGTTCCTTTTCACCATGTATTAAATGATTGATTAATCAGATCTACATGAACGATGATTTGTGAAATGTTTAGGAGTGGAATGGACAAAAAAGATGATTGAAAATCATTGCGTTTGAGTGGCTGTAATTTCTCTCCATGTCAGAATATGACAATTGTCATGGTCATGAGTACTCCGAATTTCCCAAACCTGCAATTAAACAGGGGGCACATAAATCACTGGAGCAGGAAGAATGGCAGACAGGGACTTTCTTTCAGAGCCATCTGTACAATTACTCTTTGTCAAAATTTAAGAGGCTTAAGCACCAAATGACAGTTATTAATGAGACACATGTTTCTCAAACATCGTATTTCAAAATCCCATATTTCACAAGCCCCAAAAACACAATGCCCTTATCAACTGAAAAAAATAATGTATGCCTGTATCTCAATCAATGTGCTGTTGATCAGATAAGTCTAATAAATAGGCAACACTGATTTAACATTTTAGCACTGCATTCCCACAGTTTAATTTCACTTTCTAGAAAGAAAAAAACAAAGTTAAATGAATCATTCAAGTTAAATTTGACAAAGCAAGAATTAAATCTCCCAAATGCAAAAAAAAACAAAAAACACACACACACACACAGACAGGAAGCAGACAGTGTCTTTGACTCCCACCGCACAAAGCCATTATTGTGGGTGCAATTTAAAACAGCCCTTTGTAACATGGTAATTATGGCAGATGGGAAGATTTTCACATTACAGTAATCTAGAATTGCTGACGGGTCGCTGGATTTCTGCAGTGAGAGGGAAGAGGTCTGTGAACAGATTAACAGAACAATCTTTTATGTTTTATCTCTGAGACACAAGCAGAGAATAGAGGTGGTCAGTGTGCTTTTAAATCACAGAGTCAATTACGCTGTCCATATGGGACACCAGTGATTTGGATATTAAAGACAGGCGGAGATGAGTGTGAAGGGCCTCTATCATAGGGGGGCTCCCCAAGCCATCTTGTGTCCCTTAAGGCTACATTTATGAACACCTGACTGACTCTGATGCGAGGCTGCGCTGGTTGTGATATCTTTGTTAGTGGAAGCAGTGATATCAGGTTGAAATAACGCAGAAGATGGAGCACCTGGTCCAAAAGAACAGATAACATCTCCAGGGATTCAAATAATTAGCATCAGATTCACATCAGTAGCACTTCTAAAAACACATTTGTGTCTGGCAGCACAATAACACCTTCAGTCAGTGTTTGGGAATAATCACACACAGAACCATTGACAAAAGATGATGAAAGAGAGCAATGTTACAGAATCTTTTTCAGGTAGGATGTAGTGCTGTGACAAAAGAAATGCTATGTATAATTATTCCTAACAAACACTCACCTAACAGGCTAGAAGTTACGCTTGTTTAACTGCTTTTTAAGGCAAATATCAGCAAATGACATGGCAGCAACTAAATGCCTTTAGGCATATAGACATGATCAAGATGACCTTTTTAAGGTTAAACCAAGCACCAGAATGAGGAAGAAAGGTGATTTATGTGACTTTGAACATTGCATGGTTGTTGGTGCAAGACGGGCTGACCCGAGTATTTCAGAAACTGCTGATCCACCGCGGTTTTTGTGCACAACCATCTCTTGGGTTCACAGAAAATGGTCTGAAAAATAGAAAATATCCAGCGAACGACGATGATGCCTGAGGTCAAAGGAGAAAGACCAGACTGGTTCACAATGATGGAAAAAAACACTCGATACAACCAAGGTATGCAGAAGATCATCTCTGATTGCACCACACGTCGAACCTTGATGCAGAACACCACATCAGTTGACACTCCTGCCACTTTATAAGGTGTCCTGTGTATCTACTGAAAAAAAGAAAATTTAAGCGAAGATATTAGATTAACCTACAATTAAGCAGTTTCCCTTAGCTCTACACTGTATTCAAACATCTTTCAGTTCATCGTAGCGTTGACAGCAGAAAAGCTCTCACAACCAAGTATGCCCTTTGACCACCAACAATCAGCAGACAAAGTTAGAGACTGTGTGGTGCATAATATGGAGCATTTATCAGGAGAGAAGCCAAATCTATTAGAAGCTAATGGATACTAAAAATGAGCTAAAAGCATGGATTGTGTATAAAAAAGTGGATGTAGTCTTCTAATTTCAAAACAACCTCTTGTTTGGAAGCTGCAAGATTAAAATGACTGCTGCCATGTCAATTTTTTTTAACAAAGAAATAAAATATAAAAAAAATACTTTCCCATGGGTAAGAAATTTGAGCTGCATTTTTCTGTGTAAACGGTGGTTCTATGTGAATACCAGTATTATTATTGGGCCATATTGTGTCCACTATGTGCTATCCTTTATCATCTATGGTCTTCTTTAAAAGAACACCATGTTCTTTTAAAGAAGACCTGCAACTAGTGATGAGACCATTAACTACTCAGGAAAATGTTTACTGTCAATATAAATAAGAGTTATTTTTGCAACCAGCAGAGTCACTGCTCGGGTTTACTGCTGCTTCTGTAATATTTCCTTGACTTTTTTTCCTTTTTGAACCGAGTAACTATATCTGTTTTTATATACAGTCTATGGCTTAAAGGAGAATGTATTAATGCTCATGGGTATATTTGGGTGTGTATATGTATAAATTTCGCAGTAGTTTGCTTCTGCAGCCCGTGCATAGCCAAATAAATATTTACATATTGTAGGTTTAATGTGTTGTAGGTTGCAGTTTAATGTGTGTCATTTGAACCATTATGGACATGAGAAGTGTTGTGTGATATATGCAAAATGTCCATCATTTAATTTATATGGCACTCAAGAAAGACTGTAGACTGAATATGACCTGAAAAACCTAAAGACTACAATTCACTAAATGACTAGTCAATATACAGTACATCCACTACATTTGGACAGAAATCTGTTAAAGTTTCATCAACAAATGAAAGACTTTTTCAGCATTTATGCAAGGCAAGTCATTTCAATACAGTAATAGATATATACTATATACCACAGAGATCAGATCATATTTCTGTGTACATTAAAAATAAATGTAAAACAGTTTTAAATGTTGGAATACCAACTTGGCAATACAAATCTTTAAGGTGTGCAGACGCCAGCTGACAAAAGTTAATTATTGCCAACCAATCTAACAGTGTTTTTCTTTCCTAGTGTGATCAGACTTCATCAGTCAACTGTCACGACCATAAAACACACCTTAAAACACATTTACCCAGAAATTACAAAGGTTTTTATGCTGATTATGAATTTACATATTCTCAGAAACATATATGGCAAATAAATACAAATTGTTTGTGTACTTTTTTTGTTTGGTGGTGTCTTTCTTAGCACATTGACGCAAGATGGCTGGTCATAATAATCCAGTGAGGTCCCAGACAGCAGTAGATAATCCAAGTGATCAAAGGGTCTTAATGCAATATGAAGGTTTTTTTAAAGGTCAGTTGGAGATCTGCTATTTCCTTTAAGTCCTGTGTCCTCCTCTGGCCTGCCAGCTATTAAAGGTCACATCACACATCTCCCCTTTGGACAAAAAGACGGCAAAGAGGTCTGTGTGTATTGTGGAAGGGGCCATACTTCATCTAACAAGAGCAGGCACTGCTATTATACTACATGCTATCACACCAAATTCATAGTGCACTCTCTCAACACTGAGTTCTGCAGATATAAAGGTTTGTCCTGCAGCTACTGAAATGATTAAAGTTACCACAGCTAAAGCGGAAGCTTTGAATTCCCGTGTAGTGACTCACTGAATGATCGCAAACGGAGGCACTGCCATTAAATCTCAGTATTTTTATAGACAGTAAATGACATCAGCTATAAGGAAAATAAATGATCTTTTCAATACCTGTCAAAGCCAAGATAATTTTAGCACAGGCACACCATTTCATGTCATAAAAATGAGTTCGCTTTCCACTGAGAATGGCATTACGAGTTATAACAACTAAATCTTAGCTTAAACTGATTGCACCTTAATTTTATTTTTGAAATTGACAACTGTTTGTCTTAAACTTGTCACCAAATTGTTAACGGTAAAAAATATGTAATTAAATGCATTATATTAAGACACAAATTGACTATGAAATGTCAACAGAGATTTAGGAAACATGTTTATGTGAAATATTGG
Organism: Solea senegalensis; assembly: GCF_019176455.1. Lineage (NCBI taxonomy): Eukaryota > Metazoa > Chordata > Actinopteri > Pleuronectiformes > Soleidae > Solea > Solea senegalensis. Next base: position 9,483,006 of record NC_058035.1, on the reverse strand, counting down.
CTTCAGTGATAACAGTCGTGCCGCCAGTATATTCACAAAAGCTATGTTTCCATCATGGTACAGTTCGGTTTGGCACAGTACGGTATGGAACGGTCAAGCTTGGGTTTCTAATGAGAACAGTACCTTTAGGCAGGGTTCTCCATGGCCGCATCAGCAAGGTATGTAGCATTAAGTTGTACCCATGCAACAACAACGAACAACATCAAACACCACAACGGAGGATATCCAGCAGCTTGTTTTTCCCTGCTTGATTTGTGACTCGACAAGATGTCAAGCAGGGGGGTGACGCTTTCTTGTCGCCCAATACAACCCACTGTTGTGAGTGGAGCTCCACTCGTACCCTACCATTACTCTGGTACCCCAAGGGAAGGGTAACAAAAAATGGATAAGTTGGGGCCAGTTATTTTGGTACTATTCCTAATGGAAATACAAAAACGCAAGTACTGTACCGAACCAGTCCCCTCTGTGGAAACAAGGAAAAGATATTTTCTATTTGTGAACCACAAATTGTGTTCATGTTTTGGTTTGGTGCTTTGGTGTTGCACCACCCACTCAGTAATAGTTAGCTGCACTTTGACAAATTGGATGCAAGCAGAGTGAACAGAGAGCAGCTAGCAAAGTGTCAGAAATGGGGGATCTGTAAACTCCCTCTTCTTCAGCCAGGTTACTTAGTTTCCCTCAATCATTTGAGCAGTGCTACCGAGCGCTGCCTGGTTGAATATGCCAGGCAACGCGTCAAGACTGTCACTCGCGACGGAATATCATGGACACATGTACAGACACACATGGAGTCTGATTTGACTGTCTAGAGCTAGACTATATCTCTGAGTGCTACCTGATGCTGTATTCTTTGTCAAATGTCATAAAAAAAAAAAAAAGAATTATGTAACGAATGATGATAATGGGGGTGGGACTAGATAAGCCTTTTGCTTCTCCCGCTTTCCCTTTCGGTTATGTGTATTGTGTGAACTGCACTGTTGTGTGATGAGTGATCTAAATGTCATGACCGAAATAAACATATAAATAAAGAGACATGAAGTAGTGACACCCGGTGACTGAAACCAGCAGGAACCGTTTACTTTAGAGCACCTTCATTTGTTAATTAAAATATCAATATTTGCTCTAGTGTATCTATTATCATATTGCATGAGAAAGGACAAATTGATATTTTGACCAACCACCTAATTCATGTTTACATCGATCTCCTACGAGCCTTACTATTACTTTTTAATAGAAACAAGCAAAGAAACATTATACTATGCTCTAATTATTTTGAATTCACAACAAATAAGAGAATAGCATTTATTGTTTTTTACAGCAGGGGTGATTATTGTGATTCAGCAGAACACCAGCTCTGAGGAATAAGTACCTGTGTCATCACCAGCATCTTGCTACGGCTGTATGTTTACGACAGTCACCAAACTGTGTTTGTTTACTGTCAATGGAGGACAAGACTAGACATGTAACAGAAACAAATTAACATGATGTTAATGAAAACCCATCTGCCTGAAACATTTTGGCATATGATGCAGAACAACATTACATTAATCTGAATACTTTAACTTTTGACATTTACATTCCACTGTGTTGGGCAAGGAGAAAATGAAGCTCATTAAGAAATGAAATTATTTTAATTAGTCTCTTGTGGCTTATAGGGAAAATAGCAGCGTTGTGAAGACCAAGTAAACTGAATAAATGCTGCAGAACATATATGGGGAAGTATTTGTGTGTTTCAAGACTGAAAAACAACTGTAACAACTGAACTGTAGTATTCTTTTGTCACCAGATGTTTTTCCTTTCTTTTTTATGTACTGTGAGAAAATTATATGTTTCTAGAATATACTAGAAAAAAGTAGAAACAAAAATCTATTTTAGTAACAAATAAAAGGAATTCACAGAATTTAACAAATCAATTCATGGTGGTATGAAGTACATCGTGAATTTCTGGTGTCCCATATAAAAGGAAACATCTGACTATAAAGCAGGTCTATGAGCTGATTAAAATACCAGAATGCTCAATCCATACAGACCATACTCAGAAAACACCAGTCCAATATTGTAGAATTTCTTATTACCTGAAGTACAGGTGGAGATAAACCAGTTCAACCCATGACAGTGAGCTGATTTGGCGACATAAGGGCGTGACTCCCCCGGCATCCGTGTTTCTTCAACGTCAACAGTCTATTCTCATACAAAGCTTGATGTTTGTGGAGACAAACAGCCACAAACCAAGCAGGAACAACAACAGTCACCCTAACACCACCAGATAACTAGACCCAAGGCGACAGTGTTTAGCTGTTTAGGTTATTTCAGCACTGACAGACGCTTGCACTTAAAAGCCACGGTTTTTTCCATGGAGAATAAAACAGTGGACTAAATAAAAGGAAGACTAGAAGGCCAAAAACAGATATACATGAATACCTATGAGATGAATACATACATAATCCTGTATGGAAATGCATCATGATAACTGGCAACTAATCTTTAAATAGAGGACTGACAGCTTATTAAGCACAGCATCTTTTCTGTTATTTGTTATGGGCCCAGTGTGTAAGAATTACTACACCTACCAACAGTACATTACATTACATGTCATTCAGCAGACACTTTTATCCAAAGCGACATACAATAAGTAGATCTGATGAGACTGCAGATTGTAATAAACAGAGGACATTTCTGTTCCGTTTCATGTAACTATAGTGGCCCTTACATGTGCTTCTTCATTTACACAGTAAGCTTATATTTTAAAACATGAAACACACACTGGTTTGTTTATTTGGGCTGCTGTAGAAAAATGAAAGCCTCAGGAAAGCAAGGTCCTTGACTTAAGTACAAATAAAAGCATCATTCCAAGGTTATAAAAAAATAAACAGTTTTTACATTAAAATTATTAAATACTTATACAGCCAGTTTCAATGTCTGCCAATAAACCCTCATGGATGTAGCATACTGGATTTTAACATGTGTAACAGACTGTCTGACTTATGGATGAGGGCTGAAGTTATTATATTGCATATTGTACTGATTTTAATAAATCACTGTAACAAAATGTATGCATAATGAGCTTTAAATTGTCAAGGCTACCTCCACACAGCATGTGAAAAATAACTAGTTTGTTAATGTAATTTTATTTAATTCATTTTAATTAATAATAAATACCTTTTGTTTTTCTTCACTCACTGAGTCTATACACAGTCATTGGTTTGCGTTTCCATGCCTATTGCAACAGAACTATGGAGACTTCAAGCTCACTTTCAAAGCTAATGATTTAAGAAGAGTTTAATTAGTCATGCCAGCTGCGGCAGGATATTTGTCATCAGTGAAAAGGTGATTTTGTGGTCTGACATGAATGGATAATGGTATCTTAATCTATGATGTATGGCATGTTGCCTTGAAAGTAACCTTGGAGACAGACGTAACCTCATTGAGTAACCTTAGATTTAATTCCAATTGTTTTTATATTTTGTTTTTGTTGAAAACAAAGCTTTTCTGTACAAGAAACAGTAGAATGTCTACTTTAGCCTGATGTGACCCAACATAGATGAAGAGCATTTTCACATTAACACAGATCAACAGCAGCTCTCCTATACATCACTATAGATAGATAGATAGATAGATAGATAGATAGATAGATAGATAGATAAGCTTTATTTTCAGACTCAAGGTCCAAGACAAACAGTACAGAAGGAATAAAAATCACACAATAGAAAAATAATAATAATAAAATAATAAAAAATATATATAAAAAATAAAATAAATAGAAAAAAAATTATCTAATGACTAATTTTTAAAAGACACTTATACCAATGCCCCCAAAACTGAGACGTGCAGCGCGTGTCACTATACATAATGTTCCCCATTGCCACAACATTTCGATTCTCAGAATCATTTAACCGGCAGATGAACCTGTGCATTACATTTCTCAGAGCCGCTTGCAGTGTATTCACTGAAGCACTCACAAACAGCTCACTCGCACTGGTCCATCTGGGCCTTTTTAAAAGTATCCTCAAGGCGTCATTGTATGCCACTTGCAGTTTCTGAAGGCTGTTTTTTTTATATTTCAACCACAGATGTGCAGTGTACATAGGTGAACAGTACGCTTTGAACAGAGTCAGCTTCACACAGTACATACAGTATATACAGTATATACAGTACCAAGGGCACAGGATTGACAGGAACACTGATGAGGCACCATAGTACTACTGCTAGCAACGTGAAGCCAACATGTGACAGAAACCAGGTTTAGTTTGCTAACTGAAGCTAGCAAACATGAGTAACTAACATTAGTGGACATTATATTTTCCAGTAAAAAGCGACTTCAGGTAAATAAATCAATACAGCTAGCTTAATTTGATCACTTGCTGTCTGGGTGGTTAAAAAACAAACACACTCTAAATACGCCTGTTGATTTCCCTCTCTTTTTTGGTGACTATAAACGATAAATGGTGTAGGCCGGGACAAAGTGGCGTCTGTGTTAAGTAGTGAAGGCCAGAGAGAAAGTGGAAGGCACAGACATTTACCGGTTTGCGTGAATTATTATGGACTGACAGCCGTAAAAACTCACCGCTGTGTTGTCAGAGCACATCCTCAATTGCGGCCTCGAGTTCTCTCGCAGCGAGAATCTCGCCGAAGTCTGATTTCGGCTCCGTGTGACGCGTTTACGATGCTCGTAAAATCCGCTCGCTCGCTCACTCTCGCTCGCTCACTCCTCACAGCGTTAGTGTTGCCAGATCTCGCGAGAGAAACAAGCAACCGAGCCTATGAAAGACCAAAAACTAGTGAAACAAGCTACTTTATATACACAGAAAACCTACGAGAATTAAACTTTGCACACACACATAAATATCATCCTGAATCCACAAATGTATTATTGCTTTTTATGTGCTCATTTTATTTTTTTTTATTTTAGTTCCAGGACATCAAATGAATATGTCATAAAATAGAACCAAACTCAGATGCTCCCTCTTTCATTTTGAATATATAACAAATAAAAATAAATAATAATAATAACAATAATAAAACACTAAATTGCCCTCTTGAGTGGTGAAAACACGAGGAAGTGCCCTACTGGCTGCCATTTTTGTGTTGCGTCTAAAGCAAAATAAATATTGAACAAAATTCTAGTGGAGAAAAGTGATGCAGTGTCCCTATAAGATGCCCTTGCAATGTTGTTTCCTATGGGTGACCACTGTTATGAAGTTCTTGACTATCCCACAGTGTCCCAAAGTGTGTCCTTAGAGGAATTGATATTTAGGGCTGTAAAGAAAATAAAAATAGTGCTGTGCTGTAAAGGATGTCCCTGTGATTATTATAATTTCAATCTGAATCGTCAACGATAATTAATGATGAAGAGAGGTCATGTAAAAATATGTGGGGGCCAGCTGCTTCTTGCATCAAAATAAAATCACGTCAACCTACAATAGAGTTGCAATTTTATTTTCAGTGACATAATACACCTTAAAGAATGGTTCAAGTTGATTCTGATTCTGATCCATACTGAGGCTTTCTTGCATATTTTCAAAGGCAGTGCATATTTAAAGGTGACAAACATTCCTACAAAATGCAACTTGAGCTTGCTTAAATAAACAAGAATGTGTGGAGGTCCACATGAAAATCAGTCCCCATGGCTGGGGCTGCCTTTGGCCCAAGCAACAGCAGATCTTCAGTTTCATAATTTCTTTCCTGATATCCACCTATACTCTCACCAGTAATTGAGGTCTTGAAAGCCACCTTTTTTTTCAAATTGCATTTATGACGGGCACAAAAGAGAATTTTATCAAAATGACGGATATTTGTTTGTAAAGGATGAAAGTGTGGGGGAGAAGAGCAAATGCAGCGGGACCTCCTACAAGGTCGTACTCTCTTCATTCATCACCAGTGCTTGACACAGTGGTCCCAATATCCTAAAGCATGAAGTGGTCTTGAATGTGCATCTTAACCCTGTGTTCCGGGATGAATTGCTCCTTTAGTGTGACAGCCCCAGTGGATGTGTGTTGATTACTTGCCACATGCACTCATTACTGATCCACAGAAAGGCATTATTTGGGTACAAATCAGGGGCCAGAGAAAGATAATGTTTCCTGAAAAACCACTCGTGTGTTGATAACTGACACCTGAAGTCATGCATATTGATTCATTTCCAGAGGCATTAGCAAAAATCAGTTAAATCTGCGTAGTTTGGGGCTGCTGCAGCAACAGTGAGTGAGATCCATTTAAAGACATCTAAATACTGGAGCTGTGCTATAGTGATAGGAACAGTAAATAAATCCAGCCTTCATGATGCATTAGTTTTAGCCTGTGATACCCCATTGTGATAGAGCGTGTTTGTTTAATGAGTCATTTTTAAGATATTCCTTCACAATACAGCCGTCTTGTCCCCTTTATTTATGGCTTACTTTCTATCCACTACATTGGCTCACTTCATTTTCTGCAAATTACTGTAAAAAAAAAACAGTCCTACTTCTACTTTGATGTCAGCAGCTCTTCAATTATTGTTTTATGATGAGGTGTTATGAGCTGTGGTGATCACTTCCCTTCCACCAACTGCGATTCCCTTTTTTCTATGAGTTTTAAAGCCCATAATCGGCAATCTATATATTGCAGTTGTGCCATTAATAAAGCGGTGCAGCACTCCAGGTGTTCTGGAACCCAATCAATGTGTGTGCAGAAGTCAAAGGCGTTTGCCGCGACACATCTTTCCTGGAAAACTGTGTCTGGCTTCCCAGAATCTACCTCAGCAGTAAAGAGAGAGAGAGACACCTCTTCAGATTTCCTGCTGAAATCCAATGTGGCATCTTCAGTTTCCAGAGATTTGCGTTATAGCTTCTCTCAGTCATGATTATGAGGTAACCACCAGCACAAACAGGACCACATGAAATGAAACACCATAGTGAATAAACATAAAAATGTACAGCACATGGATGCTTCCGGGAGGGGGGGAGGCAGTGGCGAGCAGATTCAACTCAAATGTGTACATGTAGTGAAAGGACACACAGACACACACCAATCACAGATCCACTGAGCTCAGAGGCATTCATTATTAACAGAGGAAATCATAGGAGGTTTTTAATTGGAGATGCTCTTGTGGGTGTCTCAGAGGTAAGCGGGGTGCTGTCACTGTCGATCTGCAAACTTCCTCAGCTCGGAGGAAAGCGGCGGGACGTCGCACTTTCATGTGCACCTCCTGTTGACTGTGAAGGATGTAATTTGAAGCCGTCCTTCTCCTTTCACCACAGCCTCTGATTAGCAGTCCTGAATCCCAGGCTGGAGCATATTAATTCAGGAATGGCAGTCTGGGAATCACCACCATTAGTGGAACGTATGAAGTGAGTGAACAGCAAAATATGCAAATGAAACGGAGGCATCACCGTGGCTGTCAATCACTAAAATGAAATAAAAATTCTGTACAGCTGCTAATAATACCTCGCTAGAGGGAGGGAGTGGAGGAATGCATGATGAAGAGAGACACGGAACGGGGAAGTATGATGAATCAAAGGCAGTGGACTTGTGAGGCTGTGATCGTCGCAGGCACTCAGGCAGTCTTTGTGAAATGTGTCTAGGAATTAATGACAGGTAGGACATTTCTGATCATCCGAGGTGTGTCACTGACTCATTGTCACCTATCAGGACAGTCAGTATAGAGTAACCGTGTTAGTCCAATTAAAACCAGACTTTCAAATTACATGAAAACATAGTCCGACTGAAACTGTACCAAATCGAAATGTCAACTAACAGACCCAGATCATCTGACTGCTGGTTGAATTACTATTGCATGTATATACATTCAGTTGAACCAGAGTCAGACTCAAGCTGACCTGGGTGCTCTGCATCAATTTTATGCCCTGTAAGCATTAAAAAGTGGGTAATTTCAAGTTCATGGATTGTAGGAAGACTTGGAATGGTGCTTGACACTGCTTAATACAAACAAGCTGAAAGGGGGATTATTGCCCCCTAGCATAGTGGATGCAGACACACTTCAATAAAGCAATTCACCACTAGTGCTCATATACTTGGACAAGGGCAGTAGTCTAATTGGACTGCGTAGCTTGACTAAACTGAGCATTGAAACGTACTGACTGTTGCGACTTCCTGCATGTTCCCATAATGACAAGCTGCGCTTAGCCACGATTACACAGCTCTGTTCACAAAGGGGCTCAGGCTGAAGAGTTGCTCTTTTTTCATCAGAACAATCAGACATTAGCACAACAGGAGCTTTGAGCCGGGATGTTAATATCAGACATGTCATATAAAGAGGGCACAACATCTCATCATAGCCTAAAACTGCATGATGTTCTGTGTTTGGCTCAGTGTCTGAACCCGGGCCCAGTGTGCCACAGATCGTCTGGTTGGTCACACTGTGCTGGCTGGCAACTGAGAGTCCCTCTTGCTTGTCACATATTGACCCACTTCGTCTGACAGCTGAAAAATCAGAGCCATCAGTCCATGTGTGCTCTCTGTGTGTATGTGTATTTACTCGCCCTCCAGCGCTACCTTCTCTCTAGAGGCTTCTGGGGCCTTACCTCATTTGCGCACATCACAGCAACTTGGGACCGGGCTGACAGGCTCATTTTCCCCACTCTGCATGGAGCAGTGCCTAAGAACAACCTGGCACCTGGAGTGGTTTTAAAATTAGCTGCTTGCTCTCTGTCACTAATGTACAGGGAGCAATAGCCTCCCTGTGAGTGTGTGGTCGGCAGGCACTCAGCATGTGCAAGCCACAGCTGATCATACTATGTAGGTGTACAGTGGTCTGTGTTGACTGAGGTTGCATTGACAAGCTGGGGCGAGATGTGAGAGGGAGATGGGCGGGGTTGCAATCCTGTGTAGAAAGTGCTCGCTGTCTCACCACTCAGTAGGTGAGAATTGTGCCCAAGGCTGTGGGTTGATTGCGTTGATGTGAAATGATTTCTTTTTTAAGTGGCTGTGAGGTGCACAGACCATCAACGTGGCCCTGGTCTTGTTGTCACATGGTCATCGTGGCTCAGGTTAGAACTCAGCTGCTGCTCCCATTTCCCAGGTAAAAGGACTTAAACATGTTCACCTCAGCGAATCCACAGTTCCTCAAAAAAATGTCACTTCAGTGTCAGGGAAAAAACAGACTGTTCACACAAATAAGATAAAATGAAGTGCTTCATGAACACATTAGGCAAAGAGTTGCAAAGAGTCTAGCTTTCCATGCATGCATACTCAGTCCCATATGGGCAGCTCATGGCCAAGAGGAAAGGAAATGGACTGGTGGGCCAAGGGCTGGGATGCCCCTGCTCCCCGGGTGCAGATAACTGCTTTCCACTGATCTCTGCAGGTGTGATACTAGTGACCACAAAATTATATCCACATAGGGTCTGTGTGTTCTGTTGCCGCAGCGGAGCACTGTGAACCCCCGTATCCCTAGACTTCTGCTGAAAGATGTTAAACATCAGCTGCATTATTGTTTTTAAAAACAAGTTCAGAAAAACCCAATCATTTCACATTTAATTAAAATTTGGTCTAAAATACGGAGGCATTTTGGCTGGCAGAATTGTTCAGGATTATTACCATTAATAAATAAACACTAATTTCCTCCATCCCTTTCTAATATGTCATTTCGCAATTGGTATTTACAAGGAATTCGGACAATCAACGATCTTTTTCTCGACAACATTTTTCCTACATTTCAGCGACTGAAAGCGAAATTTAACATTATCAACACAGACTTTTTTAGATATTTGCAAATCAGAAATTTTACAATACAAAAAACAGATACAATTCAAAACACTACACAGACTACATTTATCGGAACTGCGGCTGTCGATGATGTTTCCTACAGTCGACCCCCTATGTGATCGAGCTGTGAGCGATGCGAGCTGTGAGTAAGGCCACAACAGCTTTGTCTAATGACCAATATACTATAACACGTTACGTGAACAAAAGAAAAAGCACAATATAAAAAGGTGTGATACTGTGTTTGAAAAATTCAATGAACACATTTGAAAAAAGAGAAAACAAGTTCATAACTGCTGTGGAAGTTATGAAGCCATGTGGCGTTACCACGTAATGTGTCTCATCTCACCCTGTCCTGCCTACCGACCTCCGCTGCTCTCTGTATTCCCGTCTTTATAGGACAGACAGCATCTGTTGTTCAGTCACGCTCATACAGTGGATAGAACATCCACCAAGTGTGGAGGTGGAAATGGAGCGATCAATTAGATTTTAACAAATGACTTTCTGTGTATTACCCAGCAGCTGTTAAATCGGTCAACCTTAGCACACCGCCCTCTCTGAGGGGACGTGTGAGAGGAGGAACAGGGCTTGTCTGCACTGCATGCTACATCATGGCAAACTGCAGAGAAAGTCAGCTGTGGCCCTGGGCATGAGCGTGCTGCGCGTAGCATGGCTGTGAGATGGAGGGACGGAGGATGGAGGTGGGTCATTTGGACCCCAGGGGCCCCTCATGGAGATGGTGCAGGGACTGAGGGCCAGGAGATGGGCAAGTTGCATATGGAGGTCCAGAGTTACCTTAGGCAAAGGCCAACCAGGCCATTTGTTCACTTCCTCTTCCATTAAATGTATAAATACAACACATCCCTCTGTTTCTGTTAAATATTTTTCCCACGTTCATAAATGTAGAAACAAGGGTGTATGCGCAGGCACAAACTTACTTCAGAAAGGACAGACCCACTTTTAGTCCTACGACAAACCTCACTCTTTAAGGGTACAAGCACAACTCAGCAAGGCAGCTCCCTAAAGGATGTAGTTTTATGGTAAAGTGCTACTAATGACTCAGAAGAACATCTTAAATGGCCACTTAAAAGCCTACAGGGCCATAAACTGTGTGACACAGCAGTGGGATCAGACCACACACTACTCATTGAGTGATTGAATGCATCGTGTTGTGTGTGTGTGTGTGCATGTGTGATTTTGGAGACAGACAGACAGTCAGCATCATCCACTTGTTGCACGACAGGAAATAGGTGAGAGCGTTTAGATGACGCAAGGGGAAGGTATTCTCACCTTGTACATATGTCCTCATGTCAGATTTAAGGACTGTAGCCCCATGCAGAGAGAAACACAGCACTTCAGAAACACATTTTCTGTCATAATTGTTGTCAGTAGTTAAATCAGTAGAGAAGAACTGCAGCCCGCCAAATGTCCATTACTGAACAGTCAATATAATCACTGTGCACAATAGAGCAGAAAGCCTATACTTACGGACAATACTGTATAACAGCAGAGGGGTTCGGACTTTAAGTTTTGATAAGACGCTTGCCATGCCAACCCATGGCAATGAAAAAATAAGATTGAAGTGAAAAAATACAGCTGCCAGAAAAGATATTTCATATCATAATATTAAATATATAGAAAAAAGTGTGTCTTTCTGTGTCTCGGTAGAAATGTGAAATGTTATCCTCCGTATTATCTTATTTCACTATATTTATGTAAAACAAAAATCAATTTTTTACCACTGGTAAGTTTTTTTTGTTTTACTTTGTTTGTATTTCTGTGTTTTTAATTAAATTTGAATGACTGACTGATGGACTGCAATGATTTTTTGATTTTTTTTTTCACCCAGGCATTTCAAAACATCAATATTAATAGTGAGCTTTATAACAGATTAGATTCTGTCTGAGTCTTTCTGTCCACAGCGTAGCAGCAGCAGCAGCAGCAGCAGCAGCAGCAGCGGCAGCAGCAGAGAGGGGACATTTACAAAACAGATATTGCTGCCTCTGACTCATTCTGATAAAGCAAAATGCAATTTTGCTTATGATGAGAATTACTCCGTCAATTATTTTCCACAGCAATTAATTCTCATGTCTCACCTATAAGATGCAGTCTGCTGTTTGGGAGAGGTGATAAAATGCAAAAATAATTGGATTGATTATTTCATATAGGTTTGTAATGACTAAGCTATAATGGTTTTCTCTTTTAAATGAATTTTTTTTAACTATTATGGATGGTCTGTGGTGTCCACGTGGTACTCTTTGGGCTCTCAGATATTTAATAAATATCCCTTTATTGTGCTTTACTCCATAGGTAAAGCTCAGGTATTGACTCTTATGTCCACACTGCCTTTCATATCTCCTCCCCCCATCAGTTACCAACCCCCAAGTCTAATAAAGCTATCGAGGAGCATTTCTTAATTAAACCTTTATTTATTAACTTGATTGTTATATAAGAAAGGACAGGGTTAAGTCTGTAATTCTCTATCTCATATTGGGACTTGACTGGTTTCTGCCCCAGGGGAGTGGGTATTTATAAGCTGAACGTCAGGCCCACTGAGTGCTATAGTGCACATAGGCGTGTAGGCTAAAGGCTTAATAATAAGACAGCCAGTTGTCCTTAAGAGGAATAGAAACTAATGAGATGAGGATATGAAAGAGACAAAGGACTAAAGATAAGAAGGTGGAACAGACGGTTTAATCTTAAAACTATAAAAAAAAAAAACAATTTACAAATGATAAAACAAAGAACCATAGTTTTAGTTACTGGAGGAAATCAAGTATAAGTGCATATGGAGCTGAATCACAGAAGACTGCAGGGGGAAAAAAGTCTTCTTACTGTGGACATTTTATTTCAGTGGCTGGGAGGCAGGAAGCAATTACACTAACAGCAGTGAAGAAAAAAATCCTTGGAAGGTGAACATGATTGGAATATGTGTTTCCTGTTGGGTTTGCTGTACACAAGTGCACACTGTACTGCAACTGAACTGCAAACATTTGCCACATTTCACCCTGCGGTTTGATCATCACATTTGTCCTTTGGTGGTGGATCAGATGCCGGATAATATTTCCGGTTCTGCCACCAACAGTTTTACAGTTCCGGAAGTGCTGCTCGGCCTGGGCTTCAGGCGATCTGTTGCCTTTGGGCACACAGAGCAAATAAGTGTTCAACTAAATAGGTGTCTTAAATTTCACAACCCAACAAGGAAATAAGGTTGATTTTGACATGGGTCTAAATAAGCTCTGTCACTTTAGAGGAATGGCACTTCATCCTTGCACATTTTAGTGTCTGGTTCACAGTTTTTTAATGCTTTGCTTTGCAGCACTTTGAAACACAGGTTTTAATGTCACATATATATACATATATATATATATATATATATATATATATATATATATATATATATATATATATATATATATAGCTATTAAATGCACACCAGACAGTTTTAGTGTCTGCTCTTTGCTGATAGTTTTATCAGAACTTTTTAGTTGAAAGATCCTCCCTATACCTCCCTAGGTTATTACACAAAATAATAATATTATCATATGAAATTAATGTAATTGACTCTCATGTTCTTTAAATAGTTCATCTTGCTCTTTTTTTTGCACAAATTTGACTATGGCTTATGTGGCCTCTCTGCATTGGATTTACTGTAACAAACTGTTGCATGGCAACCAGGTTCTCAGTCAGAATATTCCAGTGACATTCACACCCTCACCTTGCAATTGAGGTAGATAATTGTGTTTCCTGTATGTTCTCATCCTTAATGTGTAGGAGGTGCAAATATCTTCTATCAGCATTTACAACTCTAATCATAATTAGTATTAATAGAAGTAGTATTATCATTATTGTTATTATCATGGGCCAGTGATGTACGAATGTGCTACCTGACTACCTGCCTGTGTAGTGAATCCATACATTTAAGTAAACTTGGTAACACTTTAGATTAGGGAACACATATTTACTATTGTCCATACTAAGCAAAGCATATTGAGATTGTAATTCATGTACACCAACTTCCTTACTTACTACTAATAAGCAATAATTCTGAGGATATTGAGGGAAAGCTCTTAGTTAATGGCTTACTGGCTGTACAATAAGGCCATGCAGAATAAGGCATTAATAAGTACTTAATAATGACAAATTAAGTGCCAATATGTTATTAATTTGCATGCTAATAAGTAACTAATTAATGGTGAATATGTGTTCCCTAATCTAAAGTGTTACTGTAAACTTAAATCCTTCCCTGAACCGCCATCCATGTTGTGTGACCTGCATTAGAATTGGATCTCTAATAGAATTAGTGCTCTTTTTTTGTGACCCGATAGCAGATACTGTCATTTTGGACCATTTATGAACAATGAAGTTGTTAACAACACATCTCTGCTGAGTGATCTCAAAGACATAATTCTCCAACAGCTATCATTCTCCCACAAAAGAAGAAATAAACAGCCCAAACATGACTCAGCAATATAGTACATAGTTTTTTGAGCACAATAGCATTTGTGCAGACGGAGCCTATCTCCTGTGCCCCTGGTGGCCAAGAAATGAAACTGCATTACACCTAAAATTGAAAGTCAAGTAACCTCTCATTGAACATTCCGCTGTCCTTTCTCACTAACCCCTCCCCAACGACCCTCCTCACCTCCAGCTGAGAACAGCTTAGGTCATTACAATCTGCTGTCAAAACTTGTGAACACCCTGCGCTGGAGCCGCCAGGATTTTGTGAAAACAAGAACAAGGAGGGTAAGGAGGTGAAATCTGACAGTGGGAGCAAGGCCTTAAATATTTTCACTTTTCTTCCCGTCTTTTTTTTCCCCCTGCCACAATTGACCGCATGCTGATGCTTGCAGCTACTTTGTGGCGGGCTGCACTAATGTGAGAGGATATGGAGTTACATGGAAAACGTGGAGAAGGAGCCTGTTACCCTGAAATTGAGGAAGGAAATGTCTCCGGGACTGATTGCGGAGCCGAGGTATCAACGCGCGTTACAAACACATGAGAAGGCTTCTTAAGGAAATTCAATTAAATGTATTTGCATCGTGCCGAATCACAACATACATTAGCACAAGCACAACACCTTATAGGTCAAGAACTTACAACAGTGTAGCTAAAGTCAATCGACTCCCCAATGACCGAGCACTTATTAGCCAATGTTATTATTAGCTGTTTGTAAAACAGCCAAGACTGGGTCAGAGAATGAAGACAGTAATCCCTGCTGCAACTTAGTAATAATATATTGAGCCGTTAGTAGCAGCATGAGATGCTGACCCGAGTCCAATCATTTCAGCAACTAATGGGGGCCTTAGCTTAATCAATGTTACTTTTGGCAAATACTAGACTGAATCTTGATTAAGATGAAGCTGGGGGATGTTGAGGAGGTGTGTGTGTGTGTGTGTAATGTGTGTCCAGGTATTACTAATGTTGTAGGGACCTAAACCTGTTTAAAACGTCACATTATGGGGACTTGTCTTCCTTGTGGGGACAAAAAGCAAGTCCCCATAATGTAAATGACTACATTTTGAGGTGAAGATATGTTTTAAGGTTAGGTTGAGGCCAGTAGTAATTGTGGTTAAGGTTAGAGTAAGTCTCCAGGAAATGAATGTAAGTCAATGCAATGTCCCCTCAAGTCATGAATGTTGAACATGTGTGTGTGTGTGTGTGTGTGTGTGCATGTCTTTATTAGGCTGTGAGGACCTGGCTGTGGTTCAAACCCACCATTGTGAGGACATTTTAGTAGGTCCACACAACTTTAAAGACCTTTTTGAAGGTTAAAGGTAGGATTTGAGATCTTGGAAAAACTGTTTGAGTAGGCTAACGTTATGGCACCTTTTGTTCCATAACGTTGCTGCAGCTTGCATAAGCTCTGGCGTTGTCTTCTGAGCATGCACGATTAGTGCACAAAGAGGGGTACGTGCATAGGAGGTAGGGAGGGATCCAATTCATTTGTTCGGGCCATTCAATATGATTGGACGGTGCTTTTACGGGCCTGTCCACATTCGTTTTGGTGACAATGCATTAATTAATTGGTAACAATCGGGTTGTGAAGAGGATTTGAAGAAATACAAAAAAAATGCTCCAGAAAATGATCTCCCAAAAAAAACATTTAGTTGAGATGTTTATGGTCAGGGTCGTGTGAATGCATTAAAACTATGAATGTCCTCACAAGTGTAGAGAGACAAGCGTTTTACTTTTGTTTTGCTTATTTGTATCTCGACAGCATTCAGCTTGATTTAATCACGTAAGGATTGACAAGATGAGGCAGAAGCAGCGGGGGTGGGGGGCTCCATTCACCTGAACAGGAAAGTGGTCTCAGACTTTTGGACTTCATATGGATGATGCTATCTGAAAAGAGAGCCGCGCAGGTGTCAGCATACACAGGGAAGACGTTATCTCAGCTGTTTACTTCTATGTTTCCTGTATCAGGATTTTTCAATTTCAGCTCAACAAAAGCTGAAATACTGCATTCTTCATGCTGGGAAGAATGCAGTATTTCTCCTCTGAACAGCACAACTCTAACGGGATGTGTTTCTCTCTGCTCTGCTCTGCTCTGCTCTGCTCGGCCCAGTGATTCAGACAATATAAGACTGAACTGTTACTCCATTATCCACTGACATTAATTTGAAATGAGTGTGAAATAATTTGTCTGTTTGGACTTGCTGTCCTGTGGAGTGGGGCTGTTTGGTGTTTGATTTAGTGTCACCTCTTTGCCCAGAACTCTGTTAATCCTCTGTTTGTGTTCAAACACCTCAGCTGGTTGCTCTGTGTCGGTCTGTCTCCGCACTGGCTGCTGGGAGCAGTCTGTCTAGTTGGCTGCTGGTGGAGCTGGTCTGGAAGGCAGCCTGCTGTTGGGGACAACGTCTGATTTTAGAGGTTTGTGACAGTGCTTGTGGATCGGTGTCTATTTTCTCTGAATCTCTCTGTCTGTCATATTTAGCGTGCACATTTTCCTCTCTGTCTGTTGGTAACCAAATTAGCAAGACTGACTGGAGCATATTGATAAAAAGCAGAAAAGCACAATCAATTTGGCGAGCTTTTCTGTAATTGATTTATTAATGATTGAAAGCATACCTCATCAATGCAAAATGAATCTCCTCATTTGTTTTGAAGACTTTCTCGTGAAAGCCATATCGGTTATGAGGAAGTTCTCCAAGTCTTCAACAAACATGAGACGCAACTTTTGTTTTACATAAATTAGCTCTGCTTTCAACCGGTCGCCCCCTGCTGGCTGCACCTGAGCGTGGATTGCTGTTCTCTGGGACCTTTAGGGTCACCAGAAGACCGTGTGTTCGGCCTGGAGCCCTTCCCCTCACTCCTGAATAGTACCCCTGATTATCTCATAGCTTTGTTGGCTGTTCCCTCATCTCCCCTTTAAAAGGACTGCATTACTTCCAGCTCCCCAGACTTGTCAAAACTAATTTGCTTTCCTATTATCCCCTCAACTGATTTCACCGTGACCCCTCCCTCCGCAAATCTGCAACCCTCCACTTCCCTAATTCCAAAATCCCAACACGACCTGGGCAACCCCTGAGCTCCCTCCGGCCCCATCCTGTGTGCTCCCGTGATATTTATAAACCCCCGTCCTTCTCTACCACTCTTACCGGACCGAACGCAGCACAGACTTTTCCTTTCATCTCAAACCTTCAGAGAAAACACTGCAAACGGCGGTGAGTGAGCTTGTCACATAAACACACCAACGGCCAGTTGTGTGAATCGATGTGGACAGCGAGTCACCGACTAGTAAATAAAACCTGTCCAACACACAACGAACCTGAAAAAGTTTTTGTTTGCCAACTCAGGCAGCACTTCCACCATCATATCCTTCACAGCACATCACCCCTGCCTGAACCCACCCCACCCATTCCTCTGCTGACAATTAGCGCCTCACCAGTGACAACACAGAGGATCTTCATTAGTGAAGAATGCTCAGTTATACCAGTTGATAGTTCCTTTCCAAAATTAATTATCTCACTTGCAGGGTACAGCTGACTGAGCCTGCCCTCACCCCAGTGCACACCGGTTACTGATGTGACTTGGTTTGGGCTCCAAGATCTACTTTCTTCTCTCTACTCATTCATCCCAGCATTTGCTCCCTACTGTTCTCCATAATAACATCGACCTTTTTTTTAATATTGTATACTTAATCGCGTGCTCATGTGATCCACTTAAGCCAAGTATACCTCCTCATTCAAAGCAGATAAGTGGATGCTGATCTTGTTCCTCCTGTCCGACCCACAGGACGAGCAGAACTGTGGCAGATTCACACCGGTCCTCCCTCTTTATAATCCAGCTCCTTCGGTTGTCCTGTGGGGCATCACAGAAATAGATGCCACGGCCAGATATAGCTGAAACAGAAAAAGGTGCAAAGGAGTCTTCTCATGAGAGGAGATGAGGAGGGAGGTGAAAACTTCAGAGAACATATGGCGTCAGTTGTGCAAGATGCTGCATATTGGCTCAAAACATGGGATGTGTGCACTAATGAATAGTTGTCAAGGAAAATGAATATGATCACAAAACAATCTATTATTTCAATTTAAAAAGTATTGAAAGAAGTGATTAGACTCTGTGGAAACAGGCACAGCATGCGGGGCCAGCGATACACTTTTTCTTATTTGGAGATAATTATATTTTATTTGTTGTTTAACTGGCGGAAATGTCATCTAAACATGCTGTACTGTGGTGTCATTCAGGTTCAGGTTTTCTCAGTGGCCTCAAGCCAGAGACCTGCCTCTCAGAGGGTGGGCCATTTAGACATATTTCAAAGTAGCTCAGACAGGGGAACACACTTATTACACATAATTCTCCTCCCCCTCCTCCTCCTCTTTCCTCCCCCCCTTGGCTCCCTCTTTAGTCACCCAGCTCTCCGCCTCTCACACTCTGTAGCTCCCCTCTTCCCTCTTTCAAAGACTGTAAGCTCACATGCTCCTCTGTCCGGAGAGGTAGATCACTTTAATTCTGCTTCACAGACCTTTTTCAAAAACACCCAAGACCTAGAGACCTCAGAACCAGTGACCGTCGAGTGAACCCGGGCCGACCAGCCATGACCAGGATGCCTGTAAACACAGCCATCGTCTCATTCCCCCACAAGTGCTTTTGTTTCCTCCTCACAATGGCACAAGCATCTGATGTCGAGCAGTGTGTGTCCCTTTCTGCTCATATACGTGTGATTTTGTATTCACTGGTCATCGAGTCCGTCAGTAATATCAGCTGTTTTTGTCAAGTGGTTGCAGACTGCTCAACCACGAACCAATTTAGGCAAATTACATACACATACTGTTTGTTTTTAGGAAACTTCTGACAGACATCTCTTTTCTCATGCTTCTCTCTGAAGCTCTCGTAACAACAGTTTGCTCAGACTTGTGGAGAAAATAAAAATAAAGCAAATTATAAAGGTTTCTCAGTGATTGCAGTCGAGCCATGGTTGTGATTCTTGAGATGAAGTCATGGCAGGTCATTTAATTGCACTTTTTTTTCTTTTATCGAAGACCTTTCTTTGTGTTATTTTGAGGGGTTGCATCTGAACTCCGTGTTGCCAAAACAGTCTGACCCGTCCAGGGACAACTGAAAAGTTCTCTTTCTCCAGAGATGCAGCTGTCCTAGATGAACATTTTTTTTTTTTTATGTGTGTCAGACCTAGAACTAAAACTAGAGGACCATGAATCCAGGCTTACGACTTTTCCAGGAGCAGAAGGAGCTGGAGGACTCCGGAGGGCAACTGATACATTTTGGCTCTGACTGGTGGCAACAAGTGAATCAGTCAAATAATTAATGTACTATAACACATTATTTCTACTTTGGGGGGAATCTCTTAATTGATGTGATAATCATAAATGTAAATGGCTTTTTATCTTTTATTTCTTACTGTCAACCTTTACAGTGTTATATTAAAAAATAATTAGAATTTTGCCACAATACATTTTGGCTACTCACGTGGAAGCACAACAACTTCCTTACTGATATATAGACGAATACACAGTGTTAACAAACCTACTGGGTTTTTTTTTGTTTAACCCCACATTGTTTTATAGATGTTTAGCAACACTCTAGATGTGCCATTGATCTATTTGCGCCTGATTTCTTCATCTCAATTTCCTCAGAGTAATTTGAGCACAAGTAAAAATCAGTCATTACAGAGCACAATCGTCTTCCTAAATACCGAAGTTCCCTCTTGCCTCTTCTATTGATCAGTCTAATCAGTGCTGCTACAGACTGCTGTCATTACAAACAGGCTGTGCAGTCAATGCACCTGACAAAATACACAATACAAAAAACCTTCACATCCAATTTTACTGCAAAAATATAGGGAAGCATGATTGTTTCTCAGAAAGTCAATCCCTCCGAGGCAGAGCCAAAGGGAAGCACGTGGACAAATGAGGACAGCACAACACGCACGAATCCACGCGCACAAAAATATAATAACACAGATGCTCACGAATGGGACATTCTGTGGAATTCTCAGGGAGTGAAGTCACTCTGGTTTACTTCAGAAACCAGTGTAGATGCAAGATTTTTTGTTTTGCCGCCTTGTTACTTACATGGCACCTTCCTTAAAGGGCAGCCGGCTCATTCCTGTGCTGACTGACAGTGGGATTTGCAGTGATAATGTCTTCTGGTGCCAGAGGATTGGGATTAAACATACTCCAATTTAAAAAGTAAAGTTGCCATGGTGATAACCTTCAGTTTTAGCTCAGATGGTACGCGTGAGAAATACAGTGTTATTGTCCTGAGACAGTCTATTTCAGTTCTGGCTTTGGCCATGATTGCACTTTCAAATCCTCTATCAAATTACAGGGCAGGTGACATTTTCCACACAATTTCTGCAGTGGGAAAACTACACAGTGCACAAATATTCCCACTTTAGTAAATCAGGATCATAACATTGTTGGAACAGTCTGACATGAACGCCTGCATGAGCCCCGGAGGACACGTTTTGATGCTCTTTACCTCAGCAGCACTGTGACCCGTCTGCCCACCATTAGCCCTTCAAGTTTAGGCAAACTTTCTACTACGATTCCCTAATTAAAGTGAAAGAATGCCTTTTTAGGGGGTCAAAAGCTTATGAGAGCCGACATGGGGCCGCTCTCGTGACAGTCTGTGGACCTACGCATCAACAAAAGGCTCTGGTTGTACAGGCCAGGAGACTCGCAGTTTGGGGTCAATTTATATCCCCCTCCGGGGCAGTCTGTTCACACCATCACACCTGCCTGTCAAAGGAGACATCAGCAGGACATCACCACCGAGAGAACAGGGAGAGGAGGGAAAGGGGGAGAGGGAGCGAGGAGTTTAAAAAAAAAATAAAAAATAAAAGTGGCAGACAGCAATAAAACAATACAATTATTATCACTATTGACCCGAGCCAGTCTCAGCAGTACCCAGGAGGCGAGCTTGGTCAATAGAAAATTGCAACAGTCTCATGATAGAGCAGCCTCTCGGACGGTGTGGCTACACTGCCTCCTACAGGAGGCTGTGTGAACTACAAAGTCAAACACATAAACTGAAGAGTGGTGATAATGCTGGGCTTTACTTTTACAATGTGCAATACAATGCTGATGGGTTATTTAAAAATGTTAGTGTGTGGTCGATAAGCTGTGATCTTCACATTAATGGGTGACGTGGTTAGTACAACACCTTTACATGTACATCCACCTCATTAATGGGTCTCCTGTGATATCCTACTTCCAATTACCAGGATCAGGATGTGCAGAGCAACAATGCACGTCTTCAAAAAAGCAATTAAATTAAACACTGTTCTTGATTCGGCTGATCACATTCATTGAATGTATTCCATAGTTATGGAAATGAAGCATTATTTCTATAATGAAGTCAAACATGAAATGTCTGTGAGTAGAAAAACACTATATCATAAAAATGTTATAGTCAAGTCACGTGGTAAATTTAATAGAGACATAGATGCTCTGATAGTGTCACATTATACAAGGTAACGAGGAGCATGCAGGTCATTGTATTTCATCTGAAACGGCAGCATCAGGACTTCAAATAATTGGCTAAAAATGAAATAACATATAACATCTGAATAACAACCCTTGTGTGGTCCGAGTGAAAGTCGAAACAACCTCTCACGGTCGACATATTCCATGTTTTTCTGATTTGAGGACTGAAGGAATTACCTTCACAGTGGAGCAGATGCAAAACAAACTTTTATACTGCTTACATTCACATAACATCGAGAAGTATGTACGGCCGCCATTGTGCCATACAACATCATTTCCTTACAATAATACAGTGGTTGGGCATGTCGTCCAAGTGTGGATATAAGCAAAGGAGCTTGCTCATATTCAGTTTTCCTGTAGACGAATCAGCGCTTAGGCTTCTACATATCTGAACTGGCATTGAGTTTAAGTCAACCCTTAGGAAATTTATAAATAAAACAAGGAAAATAATACATATGCATATGATGTGCCATAACTGCATCACTTAGACATTTTCAAATATGCATGAAGAGTTCAGCAGCTGCAATGTTTAGATGGAATGTGCTTGACATGATAAATGAAAACCAAACACGTAAACAAAGGTAACACACAATAAACAATGTAGACTGTCACATAGAGTATGTAGTAGACTTTCCTCTGGCGACTCTCTGGTTTTTATAAACGCAGTAATTCTGTACGGGACTTCAAACACAGTGGATTATCTTCACCGGTCACGTGAAAGGCTCGTGTGGATCTGTCGCGTGTGCATGAGAAGTGTTTCTTCACCACGTTACAAACTGACTGCACACAGCTCGTCAGATGTGTGATTGACGGGTGGAAGGCTAATGATGCAACTCATACACGCTTTGAGCTCCTGCAGCAGGAAATATACTGATACCGAATAAGAAAAGAAAGACAGTAGCACTTTACATTTAAAGCACAGTCACTATATGGTAACTTTATAATGTGGTAATTACGTACAGTGCTTAACAAATGTAGGTATTAGGCCACCACCCAAAGCCACAGCTGCCCTAAATGAACAGCATTGGTAATTATTAAAATAATTGGTAATTATTAAAATAACCGAAATGATGTTTGTATTGCTAAATATTATCCATGAGGCACATTATTATTATTTCTTGATTAAAACGTCAAATTATAGTTATTAACTTTCATTCCTGAACAGAAAAATTCGTTTTAGTGGTTGAATGTTATGCTTGATTCATTTCTGGCTCAAATTTGCATATAAAAATGTGAATTTGCCAAATAAATAACAATAGCATTTTAAGTTTTAATGTTGTTTTTTTTTAAAAAAAGATTTCTATAATATTTATGTTTTTATGGTCTGCTAAATTTGTTAAACACTGTATATTTTCAATTTTGAACACGACTGTGATATTTCTTTATAACCACACTATTTACATTGTTATTACCAAGCTGGATAATGCATCATCCTAAGATGGCCTTTTATCTTAATGATTACCGTACTATTACTGTGTTGTTCCTGTGCTGTGATATAAAGCGTACCCAGAAAGACAATCGTTAACACAGTCCTGATGTTACTGTTGTGTAACCGCTGAGAATCACACCCTCGTGGTGAAACGAACGAACATAATGAACTTGAACCTCATCTCCTCTTTAATGAAGGAAGCCAAAAATAAATCGTGTCCGCCTGTTATTTCAAACACTTCCCCCAGGATCGGTTACTTATTGGCTTAGTTGAAATCCAATGAAAGTCGCATCTACTTGAGCACCGCTAAATGGATTCAATCCAGTGCTCATAATCCATGCAGTCACACCTGGTGCATCATCCTCTGCTACTCCAGGTGTGCGTTGAGTGGAGAAGGACGGTGAAGAAAGTTGGAAATGCAGCGTTAATTGGAATTGTTTGACGAAATGACAAGTGAGTCTGTGTGTGTGTGTGTGTTGCAGGTGTGTGGGTCTGTTACGCTGGTACTGGTGCCGTGTGTCTACTTGAGAAAGCAGAGGGACAGCAGAGGCAGAAACAGCAGCAGAGAGCTGAGTCCCGTCCGCCGGGAGGCGAAGCTCGTCACATTGCAGTCGTCACTGTAGCAGCAGTGAACTCTGACGCCCGGCGCTCTGTAGCCCTGGCTGTTAGCCTGACTGCAGAATGACTTGTAGGAGCACGACTTCATCACTCCACCTGACACAGAGACGGAAATAGAAATAGCTCAAAAAAAAAAAAAAAAAACATCCTTGGTTTTACTGGTATTACTTTTGTGTAAGCTGGGTCTGTTACTGGACAATCTCAGGTAAACAAGGAGGACATTTTCAAAGTCTGGAGGTCCATTTTTTTTGCATCAATAGAGGATATTTCTGATTAAATAGTGGAACACATGATTGGTCAAATCAGAGGTCAAATAACTTTGAAAAGTGGTAACTACTTTTGTTTTTCTGGTTTGCTATGTTGAATTTCTCTCTCTCTCTTCCTGTTCTACTGTCTGCCAACTGTATTTCTTTATTTAATCATTTACATTTTGGGTGTGGATGTCTTGTATCCATACAATCATTGCCAGAAGACACCAGAATTTCAAACTGGTGTATACAAAGTAATTTACAGACGGGATAAAGATTTCTGCTGTTGGTTTGGAGGTTTAAATTAGGACGGTGTTAAGTTAATTTTTATGAGGATGAATTGTCCCGGTGCCATGAACACATGGTGTCCTAATTAAGGGTATTGATCGAGTAGAGTAGGAATGACAAATCTCCATATTCTCTTCAAAGCCTCAGACTCCTTACAGACAGGTACGTGCCTCCAGACAGCAGCGCGTCCTCCGCTCAACACAAACTCAGACACACACACGTGCCGTAAGTGTCGTTTGCTGTTGGTCGGAAAAATAGAAGCTAGACATGTTTACGACACTGTCACTGTTGGACTCACTGTCATGGCCCAACACCACGGCACAGGCATCAGAGTAACTGGGACAGGATTTTGACCCTTGCTGGTTGCAGTCTTCGTTATTGGAGCCCATGCAGGTAAAACACCGCAGAGCCTCACCTGACAGAAACAGAAAAGAAAAAGTGCTACAGACCCACACATAAACACACTGCACAGCAATCAAATCAGTCAAATGTAATGGCACCATGTTATTTCTATATTTTCAACGTTAAAGAAGTACAAGCACGTTGAAACAGACGCTTATTTTAATGAATAAAAGCCACATGAACACATCTGACTGAATGCTATAACATAAATCAATGGGAACTGTTTCAAATGCAAATATAAACATAAAAAAAATGCCCTCCGTCAGGTTTTGTGACTTATTCTTTTGGCCACTGCTGCTCCATGTGTCCTACAAAAACCCATTTTTAGACCCTGGTGAATCTCTTAAGAAAGCCAGCTGCAGCTGCCACAGCGATGGTAAAGACTGCATTACACCGTGACATACTTAAACTCAGTCCCATTTATCATAAACTCAGGACCCCAACTCTGGCATTTTTGGTATCTTTGATAAGAAAGGATCTCTCGGTTTGATGAGCCTGTGAACAGAGGCATCGTGGGCGACAAACAGGAAGACTTTGTACTAAATCATCACACGTGTTTTCCGAAATACAGGAAATGATTGAACTGCTTGTCCTGGGCTTTAAAGTACATGCTTCCTACCTTAAGCTTAAGCTTAAAGAGTCGCACACTTCAGCACATAAAACACACACAAATGTATTTCTAAAGCCTTCCAGAGGAAGGAGTGGTGGTTTGAGGGTGTGCTGACCTTTGAAATATCGAGTTAAGGCTTCCTTTTGAAACCCTCTATCTGTTTTCTAAATTCTACTATGGCCCTTCAGAAACTGTTTTTTAATGCTGCTTCCTAAGAGGATCAAACAGAGCGGGATTTATCACAGAAAGCCTCAAAGTTTTTTGGGTTGTTTTTTTCTTCACAACAGTACGTCTGTTATTGTCAAAACAAAATAACCTCATTTGACCCCATCACAGACCAAAGATATTTTTTAAACTGAATGAACTAACGAGCAAGTCATACACGGGGAGACAGTTTTGACGTGCCCCACTTTCAGTCCTTTTATCGCAGCTTTAATTACAACAATAAATCAATGACAGCAACAAGCCTGCAGACCATATTTTCCTCTGCAGAATTGAGTAGTTTGTTTGCTTTACGCCTCCTGTGCTCTTCTATGTGTTGAAGTAGCATAAAAGTGTCCCCTGCTGTTTGTGGTTGACCCCAATCTTTCCCCACAGCACAGCCATTCTACACACACACACACACACACACACACGCTGGAAGTCTTAGCCTTCAGGCCTATTAAGAGATTAACTGCTGGGATTGCATGCTAGCTACAGGGGAGGATGACAGTCTTTAAGGAGCCAATAAATAAATTAAGAGCAATTAGACACACTCAGTGTTATCATATGGTCTCATTGGAACATGCCATTTCTTTGTTATGTCCAACACTTCCTGTCCTAATGTCTGAAAAGGGGCTGCAACTAATGATTGTTTTCATAATCAATTCAGAGTTCCTGAATAGAGACACAGACCAATATCACAGTAATATGAGGTGAGAAGAAAAAACAAATTTTTTTTTTTTTTAAATAGGGGAAATAGAAAGTCCTTACTGTTGTTTGGTAGCAGGACCAGGGCAATGAGGAGCAGCAGACAGTATTGGACAGCTCTCATGGCGCTGGTGGTCCTTGTCTGTTCCGAGCACACAATGAAAAGCAGCGTGTTTGCTCCTAAAGCTCCCTGAGCTTAATCTGAGCTATCAGATGAGCTAATATCCCCTTCTGCGCTGACCAGGAGACGACTACTCCATCATCCACCGGGGCCCCGCCGCTCTGCCTCAGCACCACTTGCTGCTCCAGCTTGGATGGACCAAAAGCCTGTACTTGGACACACCCACTCACCCAGCACCTTTAAATTTCACGTAACCTCCTTGTTCTAGCCACACCCCTCCTGAGTTCCGTTTCCTGGTCCAACCCTTTCTTGGGGACCAGGTTAAGTGATTAAAGGTTGACTTCTGTCTTTTGATGTACATTAAAAAAGTATTGGACAATTTCATTGTCTTTCTTTTTACATATTGATGATATATATATATGAAAGCTGCTATGTGTGTTAAGATTAAAGGTCCAGTGTGTAAGAATTTGCGACGTCACATAAGTCATGTTAGTATGTATTTTTTTTCACAGAATAGAACCAAAGTAACCGGCCCCAACCGCTCCCTTCACTTCGGGTGATGGTACGGTACGTGTGGAGCTAGACCAGCGACAGTCGACAGAAGAGCGTCACTCACACTCTCTTGCGACAGGACGTCCTCCTCACAAATAAAGGGATTATTGTAAGGCTGTGAAAAATGAACTGTATTTTTTTTTTTTATTTTAAAGCAAGTATACACAAACATATTATATTTCTGCAAATATAAACCCTAAAATGGCCTGGAACTCTGCATTCAGAATAGAAAATCAGAGACTGCATTGCAGTTTCAAGATATTCACTTCATCATTTCAGGTTCGAAACACTGTAAAAACCTATTATTGTAGTAACTGTCAAGATACAACACTACTAACATAAAAAATGTTAATGTGTTTCGTACTATTGTTAAACAGTTGAATTGTACAGCCTGAAGAGACCGGATGAGATGAAAACAATCATATAAATATATTTATGTAAAATGATTTGAAACAGGATTTTAAAATGAATTCTTATATAAAAAAATGTTTTTATGATCATATAACTGTTTATGTTTGGGCTCAGTCTGGTAGTTATTGCTTTCTTGGTACAACCCTTTGTGGAGTTGTTTTTTTTAATAACTGGCTGTTTATTGGTTACAAGGCACTTATATTTAATTATATATATATAAAAAAACCTGTTACAAAATGACCACAGTAAGGCCACTGCGCTGTATTGACACCTTTTATTGCACTTGGTAAGCAGATGCTATACAGTAGCTGTGCAGAGAAGTTATTCTTCAGTGTGACACAATGACCATAGCAAGACCACAGACCGTGAGCATGACAAGGACATACCCAAAAAAATGTAATCACCCCTGGTCACAACTGAATACAGTCACGATTATATAGCCTTTTATCAAAATAAAACCAGAAAAATAAAGTTGCACGATTTCATTGAGAAAGCTATGACAAGTATGACAAAATATCTACAAGGTTACATGAGGAACGCTGATGACAGAATAACTATATACAAACATTACCTTAATAGAGGTTTCTTTCTCTCTCACATGCAAGAAGATGACCGTGATAGTTGGTGTTCTCTCAGTGGAGTATCGACATTTTATGAATAGATCGCCCTGTCGGGTACTCGTTTAACAAAATCCATCTTTCTCTTGTATAAAGAGGAAACAACAACAGGAGTGAGTGAACAGTCTTCTCCCTCAATGGCTGTCATGGCAACATCATTATAGATAAGATAATTTAACCCACAAACCATGCTCTCCCTTTCTCAATATCTTTCTCTCTCTCTCACACACACACACACACACACACACGCACACACACACACTCATAGCTGATATGGTCAATTTTTTTAATTTTCAAAAACAGACCCGTTACAGTACGATACACAGACACATTACAAATGTACAGAGTGTTTGACAGGAAGCCATTACCGTCGATCCCGTGAACACAAAAGTCAGTAAGAAATATAATCCAAGGAGCACTTTGACCTTAGATGTCCATCAGTCCTTGGATATGTGGTAAGCACAACTCATCTGCTTCACTTACTGAGCAGTTTCTCCACAGCCTCTCCTCTTTTCATTGAGACTTTGGCCTTTGGTGTGGTGCAGCCGCTAACTCTTCCCCATCTTGGCGATCAGCTCATCACAAATCTTTGTCAACTCCTCGATCTCTTTGTTCTATATGACAGATAAATGTAGAATTAATACGTTTATCCACATACAGAAGATTCTCTCTTTTATTTTTCCAGATTTCATATTCACCACCACAGACCTTTTGCTCCAAAGTGCGTTCCAGTGAGTCCACTTTCACCTGCTCTTTCCTCAGACTGGCCTGGTAGGCAGCCTGCTCTTGCATAGCCTTGGTTTGCATCTGTATTATATCTGTACTCGCCCTAAGAACAGAAAATAGTACAGCAACAATCAAGCCACCTCTCCAGTGTGCTTACATGTTAAAAGTCAGACTAGACGATAATTCTTACACGTTAGTCCGACTAAAATCGAGCTAGTCTTAGTCGGACTAACATACCCGGATGATGCGATTCATAGTCCGGTTACTCCTGCATCTATACACCGAGAAGTAAAAGGAGGCGACGTATCAACTGTCGCCGGACATCACACAGCAGCGGCGTCTTACTTCGGACAACACAGCAACCGATGTCGAGTAAACGTAGACTTACTTTTCTAGTTTCTCCTCCGCGTGAATCTTCAGGACATGATAGCGCTGTTCCTCTTTGCGGACTCTGGACAGATACTCCTGAGCGCTCTTCTTTAGGATGTCTTCATTCTGAACCGGCAAAGAAAAAAAGGATTTCTTTAGATCGCTTGTCACGCGGCCATCAAGCAGATGACATGACTGCTGGGCGGTTTTCTATTGTGAATGATTTGTGCGTCAGTCACCTTACGAAAGCCATCCACTGCATCCTTGAGCTTCTCGTAACGCCGGAAGAGGTCGGACATGGACTTTTCCACAGAGTTGAGGTCGGCCAAAGCCTGATCTTTCTCCATGATCAGCTGCTGGATGGTGTGATGCGAGAGAGACTTGTCTTTCTGGTCTTCCTCTGATGGACACACAAAAATACTGCAGATCAGATCATGATCCTGTTGTGTGTGTGTGTGTGTGTGTGTGTGTGTGTGTGCTGTAGTGAGCAACAGTTTAAAGACCTGCACAACACACACACACACACACACGTTACACAGCATATATCAAAATGGGTTTGTGAATTGTTATGACTCTACTGTAAGATACACGATATGTGTTTTTCTGATAAACTACCGTTGCATGCAAACAACAACACTCAACAATGGGAAAATCAAAAGACCAGCAAACGACAGAGAAACTATAGAGGCGGCTGGTTTGAAGCTTCTTCTCAACTCTTCAAGTTTGAAAAGGTTTAATGCTTCGAAGACCAGCCTGCATAACTCATGAAATTCTACATGACTGGCACAAGCCTCCATTGCAGAAAAAAAATCCAGACGTGCATGATATGTTAAGGTTTTTCCAATGTAAACATGTGGCATGTTCACATTGATGTTATTCTAAATTCATTTTTACATATTAAAAATACAGTCCGCATAAAATGGACAGATAATCGTCACATGATGAGATGGAGAAAGTGAGCACATCTGGCCCCTTTTTGACAGACAGATGGAGAGATGTGAGCTGACACAAAGTCCTTGCTACTCACCTGGCATGTCTGTCAGTGTTATCAAACAGTAAAGGGCAAAGATGGGAGCAAAACAGGAAAAAAAAAAAAGGAACTGTGTTAAGTCAAGCTGGGACGGCAAGACACGTGAGAGAGCCGAGCGTTAAGACACAAGCAGAGACAGTTTCCTTTTTTTGTGACAGTGCGTCAAATGCAAATAGGAAATTAAATTATACAAAAATGTCCAGAGGTGGTGAAGGAGATGTGGGTGAGGGCAGGGATGATGCAGAGATTAAGCCTGAGGTGGAATTTAGTGTATCCAGAGAAGCTGGACATGAGTGGACCAATGTGATCTCCCCCTCGACCAAAGACAGCATCGGGATTCAGTATCAATCAAACACAAAAAGCAAACAGACAGCAAAGGGAATATAATTTGCTCAAGTGCAACAAAAGTGGTCGCAGAAGCTAGGAAACAAAAGTAACTTGTTTAAAAACAAAAATTAACAGGGGCTTAAAAAGACAGTGACTTTAGTAATGTAAGGAATACAAAAAAAAAACACCTGTATTTAAGGTTGAACTCACCAATCAACTGTGCTATGGTCTTCTCATACTCAGCAAACATTCTCCTGTGGGTGAGAAAATGCAGATTATCAGCATGTGGAGAGTTAAAGTATATAAAGATATACTCCACACCTCTAAAATCAATCTTTCAATTCAATGTAAGCCTGAGTCGAACTAGGGTTATTAATATGCTTTAAATAAGTGTTGAGCTTTTGTTCATAATTTTAATATTGTACCAAAATTGGCCTTAACTCTACTATATATATGATGTTTTATTGGTCTTCTTGCAGACTTGTGTAAAGAAAACATCTAAAATATATAAATACTGATATATATATATATATATATATATATATGTGATTTATTTATTTAGTTAATTTAACTGCACTCTGGCTGCAAATATATATATTTAACTACAATAAACACCTTGATGGGTCGTTTCCTCAGAAGTTTGTATTCAGCACCTGTTTTATAGCACATTTTATTGCCATAAACTTTATGAAACCTCTTCTTTTTTTCCTGTTTAACAAAAAAAAGCTGCTGACACAGATTTCCAATCTTCAAGTTTTCTTATTCATTTTCTCCTCTTTAACTGTAGTTTTTTTTTTCTTTCTCTTTTAAGATCTCCTTTTTTTTACGACAGCTTTTCAATTATGGAATATTTCAACTTGCTTGTTCTTGAAGTGCTTCATGTTTTGCTGTCCAAGCACTTTTGTAAGCGTGTTTTGAAAAGTGCTACATAAATATACCGTAGCACTGTGCATCCTGTTTTTGTTCTCGCTGTTTAAGGTTCCCTTACCTAAGTCCAGGCTAAGGACCAACGGGAGCCAATTAGAATTGTTTTCCGTTGCCAGAGGTAAGAGGATTGATTAGCTTTGCCTCCCCCTTAGCCTTTAGCTCCTCCTTATCCTGAGCCTAGTAAGTCAAAGTAAGTAATCTCTGCCTTATCCACACTAACTGAGCTGTGACCAGCTGGACCTGCACCTACCACCTGCTGACAGAGTCCAGTCCAGACCAGTCCAGGCCTTTCTGTGTGGAGTTTGCATGCTCTCCCTGTGTGTGTGTGTGTGTGTGTGTGTGTGTGTGTATGTTGACCCTGAACAGGGTGTACCCCACCTTTTTCCCCATGTCAGCTGGAATTGGCACAAGCCTTATGTGGAGTATAAAGCGATGGATATCCATCTCTCTGTAACTCCTTTTGTCAGACATGGCGTTAGGGTTCACTTACATTTACATCGAGATGCAAATGTAAGTCATCTAACTTTTTTACTCATATGAGGCATCGACCCTCTGCTTTCTTCCTCCGCTAAGGCTGATAATACGCTGGACTCTAATCGTGATAATGAATAAAGACACTGTGACACACATGGGCGGGACCTTGCTGTGATGTAAGTGAATGACAACCTGGAGTTGTTATTCACTTACACGGTTAACTCACCTCATCTCCATCAGTTCCCGTTGGCTGTCTTCATACTTTTTCTTCCACTCCAGCACTTCTTTCTCCTTCATCACAATCTGAGGAGAGTGACAAAGTCATCACGTGGTACAACTTTTTATTTAACCTTTGTTTAACAAGTGAGACAGGGTCAGTTATTGGCATCATACGTGCAATTGTTACAGCCATGTAAACAACAAATAACATCGGCAGACATTGGGTACAAACAACAATAATTTGGCTTTCATATATCAGCTGTAGCTCACTGTAACTAGTTACTATAGTGTATATTTACAATGAATGAAAGGGATTGTTATGGAGATGTTTGATTATCAGGTGAGATGACCAGTGATGGAACCTCTGGAGCGAGTGATGAGTTCATCTCGGCTCCAAGGAGAACTGAGATAACCTCAGATAGTGTATGACGGACTTTATTCTATTTTAAGAATGGAAACTTCTGACTCTGACTGAAATAACTTGCACCAGTGTAGAAGGCTTAACAAAGTTTTAGACAACAAACCTCTTCTCGAGCTATTCCCAGTGAGTGGTCCAGGTGCCGGGGCAGGTGAGGACTCTCCCCATCATTGTAGCTGGTGGTGGAGTTCTTGGACACAGCACTCTCTACTGGAGATAATACGTCTAGATGCTGCTTTCAAGTACCATAGAAGAGGAGAGAGAGAGAGAGAGAGAGGAAGGCAAATATTAGCATTCACAAACCAGACTGAGCTACAAATGGGACATCCTCACCCTCGGACCACACGCACATTCTCAGCATGATTCCTCAAACTATATCAAAAGGTACCACACGGCAAAATTAATATGTAAATCAGGCAGGGCAGTGATGTTCCTGAAGACTTGGTCAGCTGCGATATGATTGGATGAAACAGTCTTCGGAGTCATAGTATGAGCCAAGTGATTGGCTGATGCTGCCCTCGGCTCATGGCAGCAGCTTGAATGTGACTGGGTCGGAGCAAGGCAGAGAGGGGAAGACGGGCAGCAAACGATACAGCGAGGACTGCATCATACACGGGTGATGGAGGACAGGGGAGAAAACTGGGCAGCATCGGAGTTAGTCTCATGTTAAAGCATACAGCATGGTCTTACCTGATGGAGTGAGAACAGGTACAACGACAATGGTGCGAGGTGAGCCAGATAATTCACAGAAGTGATCCGATTTTAGATCCGAATGGGATTTTTCGTATAAGTAAAAACATATTTTTTTCCCACTGTAAATAACAACACGGGTTCCACTTTGGCGGCTGGCGTAAGGAAAATAAAGAACCTCCTCTTTACAACCTCTGCTGCATCATCCTAGGCTAAAACAGACCCCCGTTCACGGTACCTTTCCACACAAGGCCCTGAAACTCTTTGCCGATCTGAAAGGGGTTTAGTCATCCTTCAGAGAGCCGGATTAAGGGAGGATTTGATGAAATGGTTGAGGCCCACAGGGGTAAAGGAGACTGAGACTAATAAGCAGAAAAGATAATAAAGTGTTGGGTCTGGCTGGAGCAGTAATTTCATTATTCCAACGGAGAGAACGACTGGTGGAGTTCAGGTCACCATGGACCTC
This sequence comes from Solea senegalensis, assembly GCF_019176455.1. Lineage (NCBI taxonomy): Eukaryota > Metazoa > Chordata > Actinopteri > Pleuronectiformes > Soleidae > Solea > Solea senegalensis. Next base: position 9,449,505 of record NC_058035.1, on the reverse strand, counting down.
TTTTGCTTTTAGTCAGGTACAGTAAGTTCACTGAGGTTTAGGCAGATCATTAAAGGAACGCGCATCAAGCACCATCTTTCTGAGACAACCCTGCAAAAACATCAATATAATCAAGTGCCACTGAGTAAGTGCCTCACACCCCGGTGGTCCTTGGCCCCCAGGGTAGTTACCCACTTTATCCAATTGGTTTCTCAGCTCTTTCCACCTCCTTCAAGATCAAATGCCGAGTAAACTGCCAACATGTTTGCGTCACATTCAGGTACTCTAGACAAAAATCACTCGGACAGTAAACAAATCTACAAAATGTGAACAAACATGACAAACATCACATCAAAAACAGCCGAGTAATTGCGTATAAAGACTACAAAAGAGATACTAAAATAACTGCTGAAAGTGGACAACACTTACAGGGACAAAGTGCAGCTACAGGACGCAGTAAATATAGGAAGAAAAAAGAAAAGTCTCACATTCCATTCCTTCTAGGATCTACAGGAGCTAAAGTATATACAGTGCAGTCTTTTGGTATTTGCATATACATTTTGGCTCTGTACTCCAGTGCAAGGAGAATAAAGTGCTGAGTTTCAGTTTTAATTTAAGGGCATTCATATCAAAATTGAGTAAACAGAGTAAGATTTATAGCCCTATTACTTGTTGCATATTAAAGGCCTGCAATCTCTACTCTCTAAACTAATGTAGACATGAACACCTTCATCACCTTTAAAGCTGAAAGTCAGCACTTCAGCCTCAATTATTTCAATACCAACGTGTGCTTGTGCACTGAGCCAGGAACAGTAAAAAAAAAGTTTATTTATGACCAAAAACTTGGACTGCACAGTGGCTAATTATAAGATAAATAGACACATCACAGAGCTATACTCTTTATACAGAGCTTACTTTGAATAAGGGTGAACCGTTGATATTCCACCGCCGAGTGCTGGGTTTCTTGATTCGAGACTGTAAAACGTACGGGACAAAGGCAAGAGATTTGGAAGGAATGAGGACTGGGAAGCACCTGCACTGCTTCTGATTCCCATCTGCACCAAGAAAAAAAATCCTATACCTCGGCAGTGTGCCGGCTCAGCACAACGCAGCAAATTGAACTCTTATGTTGACACCTTCCCAGTGTCGCCGCTTGTTAGTGGGGTTAGTCTGGGAAAAGGATCGAATCACAAAACAGGAATGTGACTGGGATTCAGGGTGAGGAGAGCAAAGCATCGACAAATGTCTGACTCATTTATAGCCATATAACTTAGTCAGTTTATTTATTTAAGTCAAATGGAAGTGCGAGACACTCCAAGTCACATTCATGTAAGCCTGGACAGACAACTTGGATGTCGTCCCACATGCACAATAAAGGGAAGGGACTAACAAGGCACAGCACTCTGTTTCGTGAGGATTTGCTGGTCACGCGCATTAAGCCATGTTAGAGATGTCGTAATGTGGGGACGGGAGACTGCGGATGTAGCGGCGCAGCCACAGTCGCACTTCAGTCAGTGTGTTTAGGGAGAAGGACAGGCGGGATGAGACACACTCACACGACACATACCTTTACACACACCTGCTATTGTGCAATCACTCATTCAAGATGCATCTTTGCTCTCTTAGCACACGCGCGCACACACACACACACGCTCGTACAGCAGGTGCAGGCTGAGTCAGCGCAGTACCTGGGGGGTTACAGTGAAGAGGGAGGGGCACTGAGAGATGTTTTTGGCTACCTGCAGAGCCTCTATCCTCAGGGCAGCAAGTACCAGCTCCTCCTGGGCCGCACTCAAGGGAGGTTGGGAGGGGGTTGATGGATTTCAGAGGAGGGGTGGGGGGGTATTGCGGCCCAAGGATGAGAGAGCAAAGGAAAAAATATATACAAAGTTCAGCACAATCTTTTTCACACAGTAAGCTTAAGTACGGAGGGGAAGCTAAATATGCAGGTTGTAAAAATGAGAATAACACACACACTGTCACACATCAGAGCCAAAAATGGGTCGCCAACGGCCTAAAAGCTTCATCAAAAGAGGTCATACGTGGACTGTCAACACACCTGTAGTTTTTGAGCGAATGCAGTGGGGTTGGTCACAGCCAGGTCAGGCTCCAGGTACTGCAGGGGGTCGTCACACTCAGTCAGCCTGTCTAACAGGGGCAGGGCCAGGCCAGGAGCAGAGGCCTCCATAGGGCCCTGGCCGGAAGACTAAAAGGGGCACCAGGAGGAGTAGGCAGAGGGCAGGGAGGAGGGCAGGGGTCAGCATGGCAAAGCAAGCGCCGAGAGTTTGTTTTGAGTGGCAGCACTGGGAGCAGAGTCACTGAGCTCAAGCTGGAAACTTGGTGACATGGCCGACTAAAGCGCTTGCACCGCAGCACTCTCCCTCTCTCTCTCTCTCTCTCTCTCTCTCCACTGTGACTAAACAATCATGTGGTGTGAATGTTGTGAAATCAAAATTCTCTTTACATGAAGGTGACAGGATGGAAATGATATAATCATACCACTGGGTACGGGCACAAAGGGCTCACCTGTTCGTCCGCCTCTGTGCTCTGTGTTCGGCTGAGTGTTCCGCACTCTCTCTTCCGGCCCTTGTCCCTAGCAGAGCCTTCAGGACCGGGCCGAGAGCTCAGCACCGGTGTCTTCATGCCTGCTGTTATCTGGGCCTCCATCTCTTCAAAACTCCTGCACAGAATGAGATAAAAGAAAAAAGGGTGAGAGAGAGGCAGAGGTAGACGTACATGATGAGTAATGTAGTGAGTTAGATGGATGAGAGTTAATTAAGCTGTTCGCATAATGAAATCACTGTGTGGTAGATTGTGTTGTACCCTGTGCAGGGGGAGCTGGGCGATCCATGTGCAGCCACGTTCTTGGTTAAGTTGTCAGACACTGAGTCCAGCTTCAGGTACAAGGATGGCTTCTTAACAGACAGCGGCTATGAGACACAGCAGAGAGTACAAAATGACTTCTTTAGTGGCTTTAGTAACAAAATCACAAACTAAATCTGAATTAAAACCAATACTCACAGGTGAAGAGGAGCCAATCTTCTCCATGTACTCGATTTCATAGTCTTGCTCTGACACAGGGTGACAAAAGAAAAAGTTTCAGATGTAAAGAAACAAATGGAGAGACGTTTCACACTGTCTCTGGACTGATCAGGGGCTGAGGCAGGGTTCTCTGCTCTGTTTCATCTCTGACCCACATGTCTTGAGTCACATGGCCCCTGGGAAGAGGTGAAAAATCAATAATGTTGCCAGATAAATAAGAGGCACACGAGGGACGATGCAAACATACACTTCAAGCTATGAGTTTCCTTCCAGCGCCACCTGTCTGTGATATGCTTTCATCCATGTGAGCTTTGGTTTGGATGCAGGTGGTTGGAGGCACAAATGGGAATCAAAGAGAGCAACGCCTCACCTAGAGTCTGATGTGGACGATTGCTCTCATTAATGAACGACGTGAGGTCAGACGGCTGAGGAAAGTCCTGCTGATCTGAGTCCAAATCTGCCTTCATGTCATGTAGGGATGCCCACTTATGGTTGGTGGAGGAGGCCAACTTCTCCTCATCTGTGGCATGGTCTTCCTGCAAGTGGAGGGAGGGAGGTTCATCTGTAGGCGTGGGATCCTGCAAAACAATCGATTATTAATCGATTACTAAATTAATCGACAACTATTTTGATAATAGATTCATCGGTTTGAAGCTTTTTTCATGATTAAGACAAGATTTTAATCATGATTTGAATATGTTCTTTATTTCTTTGCTCTGGATAACAAAGACATCATTAAAAGTCAATCATTTTGGTTTGGGGACAAAACAAGACATTTGAGAACATCATCATGTCCAGGTTTGACGAACACCGATCAAAATCTTTTAAGGTTTTCTGATATTTTATGGATCAAACGATTAATTGAAAAAATAATCGTCAGATTAATCGATTATGAAAATAATTGTTAGTTGCTGCTCTAAAAACAAGACAGACATATAAGACAGTGTCAAGAAGGGGGGGATTCAGGGAGAAACTATACATGGTGTCAAAGTGAAGAAAGAAGAAACATTATGTACACACCTGCGATTTATCAGACAGCAGTGATTTCTTTGGCGACCTCTTCACTCTGAAAGTATTACTTAAGAAAGAAAACATTATCAAAATCCAAAGTCACAGAGCAGCATACAGAGCAAAACTCTTTCCTAACTGTCTAACTCCAACACTGTATTTAACAATATCTCAAATATGTAAAGCCACAAATATTAAAATGTTAAACGGGTTGGGTACATCGAATAATAACATGAATCCTTACTGTAAACTATGAGTGACTGAAAGAGAAGAGGATTGAATCTATTTAGTAACTGAACAAATCCCCAACAGGAATGTGTTTAATGAAATCCTGTTTAAGTTAGTTTGGACACTGAAGCAAACTAGTAGATTAACTGTGAGTTGCAGCTATTTATGTTAACCTTATGCTCAGTTTTAAATTGTATAGGCCCCATAATGTTTAGATTCCCAATGAATGTGGGGTTAATTTATGGTAAAACACACATCTGATCGTCTATTAGTGTTTACATTTCCTGGTTGTGATATTAAATAATTGTTTTGGGAAATCATTGATAGTAGTAGGACAACAACCGAGACACAACACACCACTATAAATAAAACCTACTCAACTGTATGTGTGTTGTTTTGGTTATTTCAGCAATAGCCAACAGAGGACACAAGAGGGAGCAAGAGCGCCTCTTTTGTTACACACAGGCCTGTCAGTATCACAACGATATTTTTACCATTTTCAATGTAGAAATTCAATGTAACTTTTATTTTTATAAAGAAAACAACTGTTTTACTATGGTAACAACACAATAACACATAATCTTTCTGTTAAGGTTGCCTTTACAGTTTCTTAGTCCTTCAAAGACACTGCTACACTGACCTCTAGTGGCTGTTTGAGCCTTTGTCACTGCTGAGTCTGACCACACGTCTCCACATTTAAATGCTCTTTGTACATTTAAACGTATTTCAGCATTTACTGGGACAGTAGAACTATTCCGCTTTGATTGCCATGACTGTTTCAGTTTGAACCTGTGCAGATTATATTGTACTGTAGCCTACAGAATAAAAAAAAAACTGTACAATGGCAAATAGTTTCCTTGATTTAAAATAGGCAGATTAAACTGGATTGTTTGATAGTGGGTGCAGGGTAATGGGATGTTTCTGTTAATAGGGACAGTGGGGCGACATGCTGACTTGAAATAAGCCACATGGAATCAAGGTGGATGGTTGTGTTGCCCCTGTACTTACAACAGACAACATAGAGAGGACACACCCCTGGACTTCCTGTGACATATGAGAATACACAGACACAGGTGACAGAGAGACAGACAGAGGACACCGCATGGCACAGTAGACAAGTAGACCACATATACACAAACTAACACTGACAGAGATTCAAAAAGTGTGCACTTGCCCAGAGAGGTTCGAGGCTTTGGCGGCACTGTGTGAACTTACGATTTGATCGGAGTTTTCTTCTTCTTGGCAGGTTTGTTCTGATTTTGGTCCTCCAGTTCCCCAACATTGTCATTGTCATTTTCATTCTCATAGTCATTGGATGAAATTTCAAAGGAGGCAGAGGCCTTAGGAGGGGAGTTGCCCATCTTATTAGACGATTTGAACGGGTCTATGGAGTCGTCCACGTTACTGGGGTCAAAAGTATAAGACTGTCTGGACAATTCAGGAGAGTTTGTGATTCCTTTCTTCGAAGAAAATGGATTGAAATGTGGATCCTCCCATTTGTCAGGTTCAAAATTGTAGGACGCTTTAGGAGCGAGGATTTCATCCTCGTTGCCGTTGTGGGTCATTGGAGAGCTGTTGTCCAGCTGCTCTGTCTGTGCTGGAGTGGCCTTCTTCAGCCCCAGTTTTGGTTTCCTTAGAGGCATCTTGGCACCGGGCTTCTTGACCACTTTCTTGGGTGTGGGAGAGGCCTGGGGTACCGCCTCACTGCTCTCCTCAGAATAGTCAAACTCCAGCCTTACTGACTGACGTTTGGGGAGGATTGGCTGCTCTTCGAGGTCGGCGATTGGTTCATGAGGAGGAGAAGCTGGGGGACTGGGTTGTCGCGGGTCCACGGCAGGGACAGGGGAACTTTCTGCACGGGTAGTGATGGAGGCGCACACGTTACCTTTACGATCCAGAGTAGGAGAGTTGGCAATTTTACTACCTCCGGTCTTGAATGGGTCAATCTTGTCAAAATTATCTGGATCCCATTTATAGGAGGCACTAGGGGGGATGGGGGATTCGTCTGTGTCTGTTGCACAAGCAGGGAGAGGTGTCTCTTCTTGGCATAAGGGTAAGGCAGAAATGACAAGGCTTTCCTCTTGGCTGTTATGACTGGTCTCCTCCAGGAGAGGAGGTGGAGTTTCAACGCGACTCTTCCTGGTCCTTCGTAGAGTTCCTCCGGGGCTCGGAGTTGCAGATCCCCCTTTTGCTCCCTCCTGATCCTGCAGAGGCTTCTTGAGCTCTGGGGGGCTGCTGGATGAGGCTGTCTGTGGACTCTCCGGGTTGGAGTTTTGTCTGAGAAGAGGTTTCTTCTTCAAAGAGCCAGGGCGGACTTTCTTGGGCCTGTGGAGTGTGCCTGGAGTGCTCTCAGTGCCTAAACTGAAGGATTCGGAATGTGGTCGGAAACCTCCTGCTGTGCACCCGTCCAACAGAGCAGAGGTGTCTAGTTCTCCTCCCTGGAGGCTGAGGGAGCGAGTCAGTGTGTGATTTGCTGAATCTTTAGCAAACAGCTCAATGTTGTATGCGCCACTAGCTGCAATTGGCTTGTTCTCGTCAAAAGTGATGGATGTTAGTGGATCAACTGTCAAGTCAGATGCAGAATCACTGACTGAGGTGTCCTCTGAAAAAGAAGAGCCATACGGAGTTAAGGTTTGGTTCAGAAAATCTAGCATGGAGACTTCATTCAGTCCACTTACAGGGATGAATGTGCTATAAATAATTATGTCAATCTTTCAGTAGGATAGGAAGTCATGAATGACCACATGAGACAGAATGACACAACTGGTTGGTCAGCCTCCATTGTGTGCAGTGAAGATGCAGCTCGAGGCAAACAGAGCCAATTCTGAAACCCAGTTTCATCCACTAGATGGTGCAACACAACTTTATTTCCCCTGATCTTTTTTTTTTCTACCTTTGTGCACAGCATTCATGTAACATAGTATTACACTGAGCTAAGCATAAATCACATCAGGGAATACCTACCTCTCACTGCTCCTTTGTCATCAGATATCAGTTGCTGGATCTGAGGGTCTGTAATAGAAACAGCCTTGACTGGAGTTGTAGATTCCGGGGTCTCGAATGCTCCATCAGAATCTGAGCTCCTGCAAACAAAGACAAGGGCACACCAAGTCAAGGCTGCTGTTAATCAGAGTGAGATCACTTGAACTGCAATGACACAAGAATCAGGAATCAGGATCATTGGAATTGGAGTTTAATTAAGACATTTATCTCCCAAATAAAAAGGTGGAATATCATTATCTAAGAACATTTATAGTGTTCACACACAATCACACATTCACTATTTTTTGTGTACATACAGTACATCAAGTACTAGTTAATTTATACATTTGTAATGAACTTAAAGGGTGACAGATTACGGCAAATCTGAAAAAGAATGTACCTGAAAACGCACACAGATCAGATGATGTCACAAAGATGTCACAGCTATTAAACAGACAGCGGTTGACCGAGGAAAACATCCAGCCACAAACGGCAAAAATGTCTGATTTCTGCGTAACAACAGGCTGCAAATAATAATCTGTATTATCATCCTCAGCAAGACAACACTATGATCCATCCTTTAGCACCATGTACCCAGACACATTATCATAGCAAAGCTCAGCACACACCCTGAATACCTACGCTTAATCTGTCTGTCTGTCACCTCAACATCTTGTCCTGTCTCACCTCTGTCTGACCGTCTCCCCAGCAGACTTGATCATGCCGTCATGGCGGGAGCTCCAGGAGATACGCCGAAGGAGACCCAGAGCTGGATCTGAGTCCGGACTGTCCCCATCTCCTGCCCCTCCCAGCAGTGTATCCCAGCCCCAGCGAGCCCACTGCAGTGGAGACAGAGCCTGCCACGCACTCACTGCCATGGCTGCTGGCGAGCTAACACCTCTCTATACCGAAATGCTACTGCCTGACACACAGATAGACAACGTGTACTGCCTCGTCCCAAGATGATGAGTAACACGGGGGTAGAAACCTTTCACCTTCTTCTTTCTGCTTCCCTCTTTAGTCTAATTATCACCTCTCTTTGTGTCTAATCTACAGTGCTTTCCATGTGCTCCTCGTCTCCATCTGTATCCATCACAGTACATCTCCACTGCTTCCCTGTAGGAAATGAGACTAAATGAGACTGGCTGCAGAAGCCCACCTCCTGCATTCTGTATTTTCTTTCACTCTCTCAGCCTCACGCCCTCCCTCTCTTCCTCTCTCTCTCCCTCTCTTTCTGAGCCACTGTATCCACACAGAAGAAAAGGCAGTTTATCGTCCACCAGCTTGATCAAACCACCGCTATGTCGCAAAGATAATATCTTTCTTTTCTCCTGTACACCTGTACACAATCTTTTTAGGTATCCAAATATTGTGTGCAGGTATCACTGACACACAACAAAAAAAGAGTCTTATACAATGAGCAACTAAAATGGTCTTGAAAAAAACCAAACACCTCAAGCAAAATGCTGCCATTATTGTGTATTGCCACAGTTATTGATTGAACTTCTCTGGAAGGATTCTCTCGAGGCCCTGCTGGGGCCCATTCGCCATGTTAGGGGGGCTCTTTTCTCACATGCACACACAATATTCGGTTCACATAAAAGGTGATATAGCGGCAGACATCAATACAGTCAATGGAGCTGATGCAACAAAAATTTAGAGCTGCAAAAATAATGGCTGGTCATAAATATTTTTTGCTGTCATGGTCAATATGCCCACCATCCCTCGGGTCATATCACAACAGAGGTGGAGATTCTCCATAGCTGACAATAAAGCAGGAGACACACAGACTACTGTTAACTCTTAGGGGTACACATACATCTAAAAATAATGTTTATTACATATTTATATATTAGGTTTGCGACTTCCTCAGATGTAAGGATGTAAAACAATCTAGTTAGTTTCTCGGTGCTTTTGATATGAGATGGACAGTGTGTCCTAGCAGGATAAGACTGGTAAGACCAGCAGTGAAAAAAGGCTACACCAAACACACAAGACATTACATTACACAAGGAACCAATGAGCATTCTTACCAAATGTACTGTATGGACTATTAAAAACAACAACAATAATAATAATAATAATAATAATAACAACAAATTATAATAATTATATAATAACAACAACAACAACAACAACAACAACAATAATAATAATAATAATACAAAAATAAATATATAAACAAACAAATGTGTGGAAATAAAACTAAATGCAAAATGAATCCAACTGTCTGTAAACAGTTCTGATGTAAGCGAAACAAATGAGCAGCAAAAAAAATGCAGTTGCATTTTTAACCACAAACACTGTGTTGCTATGGTAACTGGAGGTTGCCCTTGCCATATGCCCCACTATGGAGGAAGACAAAAAAGGCTGGATGCACACAGCCCGAAACACACACACACACACACACACACACGCACACAACCGGTGTAAGCACAACGTATGATGTAAGCCACTCCTGCATCAGCCTCATTTCTGCTCGCATCTGCAGATCAGTCTGAATAAAAATGGAAATACAGTCGATGGGTTCTTTTTGGTGACGTTTAGAAACACCTAATGCTAAAACTGACAAATTGTTCACAGCTCATACGTTTTTACGTTGCGGACAAAACGAGCCGCATGAGCGTGAGCGTGAGCAGTGAATAGAAACAAAGGCGGCAGCAGCAGTTAATAACAGCCCCTCACCGACTGTGCACCATGAGGCAGGGAGACGCTGCAGCCAGACGTGCCTCTGCTCCAACCAAATACAAGTCAGCATGTAGCTCTCACAGGGCTAAAGGGAGAACCATTGCCAACCTCAGAGAATTGTGGGGAAACAACGCTTACACTGCCTGCACCACCACAACAGCACATTAAGATGCTGGCATTAAAAAGGAGGACATGTTTGATTGATTGGGGGGGTAACATCTGATGTCAGCACTGAGATGGGAAATGTGAGCGACATAAAGGGATTATAGCTGATGTGTATAAATGACAGCTGGCTGCTCAGTGATTAGACTCCGTGGATTAAGTGCGGCATGATTCCTACGTCGTCTCATGCCCGTCAGACACCTTAAAATACTGCCTGAACTCCATCTGTCATCTACCTCTCCTCCCTCTGTAGTATCTCTACGCTGGTAGCCATCCCATCCTTCTCTGCCAGTTTGGAGCTTTGATTATCAAGTAGATTTGTAAAATACTGTTTGCAATTTGGGTAATTAAAGATTGTGCTGACAAACATTAACTTAGGAGCCTGGTGTGGGAAAGGCTGTTGTCAGCATTAAGTGGTCTGTGTCATATGATTTCCATTAATTCATGTCTCTTTATGAGGCTAAATGTCTGTTTTGTTCTGTATTGTGTAATGAAGGGAAATAGTTTGTGGTTTGTATGATCTCCTTCAGTTTGGAGACGTAGAGACCAACAGAGGGAGCTCCTGTGCTTCTACCCTCCTGATTGTCTGGGCATTACATCATAACCACTGTGCACCCTGAGGAGCGCCACAACAGCCTATTATCCTTTTATAAGAGTTTTCCAATACAGATGTGATGTGGTCAGCCGGGAGCAGCATTATAGGGTTTGTAATTGGACAAAAGAACAGAACAGAGCTTTGTCTCGCCGCAAATGATCCTCAATCTCAGGAAATGAAATCTTAAGGAGAATCACTCTGCACATAACCACAACCTGAACAAAAGTGATGGCGCTTTATTTTCTCCATCTCTCGTCTCCCGCCAGACTGACATCTACATCCATCAGCGACTGAGGCCAGTGACACAGACAAAAGAGTATCAGACAAAGATAATCTCTGTGTGTAATACCTCATTGGGACTAATCTAAGACTCTGACTGGAAGCAGATGGCACATTAAACAACAACAACTCAGGTCTGTGAGTCTGAGCAGGAACAGAGCGGGGATTAAACGTCCAGTGTGTAAGATTTGATGCCATTTTGAATATCACAAAACGATAAAGTAACAGTGATTATTAATTAAAGGTCAGTCAAAACTCTCATTAGCCCACTTAAGAAAACACTTCAGAGTTCTACAGGGCTCAAAAGCTTCACAGTGTATTTTTGAAAGTGTTATGCAACAGAAAAAGTGAGTACTACGACACAGTGTGCACACCTGTGAGGAAAAAGCCATTAAATCAACGTCCCTGCCATGAGAATCCGCACTTTACTGGCATTTAAATTTACTATTCAGTCCTCTGAGGTCTGACTTTAGAGGCGCTTTGAGATGGAAAATGACTGCAAGATTCCATAAATCATTAACTTCTGCATTACACATGGCACATACACATGCATCCATCCTCCTTCCCGGGTCCTTTTTCCCCTGTGTCGTAGTGTGAGTAATGTGTCTGAGCTAAAAATAAAAACACAGCAAAGTGGAGCACTCTTGCTCCATTTCTCGCCCCTTTCTATCTTCTGCTCTCTCTCATTCTGTCAAATCCCCAGTTTTTCTTTTTCACGTCTTCACCTCTTTCCACCTTAGTCCACACATCATGTTCTATTTCAACAGCGTCACCAGTTCCTGCTTCCAGAGTGGCAGTCGCGTCCTCCTTTACATCACCCCACCAGCCTCCCAGAGGCATCTACTGTACTCATTGCCTAATTCTGATTCCCGCCGGCTCTCCTGAACATTGTTATATTTAATCCATTACATTTTTCCCCTGCATTTGAGGGAAACTGGTGCGCATGTGCCCGCGCATGTGCTCCAATTCACTCATCTTTATTTACATCACAAAACCAAACAAGGCGATGAAGTGCTCACGTTGGTTTTTTTTGGAGTGCAGAATGGCATGGCAGTGTACACACACACACACAAAGATGGAACAGAGGTAACAGACACGTGACAATGTTCCCCCTACAAGTCACATTCATGTTGCATGGGAAGCTATATTTAAGTCTATCGATGAATAAAACACGAGCTGAAGCTGCTCCTCAGACCTCCAGCTTTCATCTGTTACTCGATTTTCTCGATCACACCGCTGAACATTTGCAGGAACGCAAGTCAAGTCACACTCACATGTGCTCCTGAGAGGGACAGTGGCTCTGTCCTTGCTCCATGGACTCGTTGGCTCCCATCCTCGGCTAGCTATGCCTTTCCCCCCCGCCCCCCGGACTGCTCCTGCTCTCCAGCCACACACCAACATTCACTTGCTCCAAAAAAAAAGCTCCTTCTCCTTTTGCTCTGATCTTTGAAGAGGAGGCAGCCTGTGTCCGAGGAGGTGAACACTGGCTGAGTTAACAGCACTGCAGTGCAGAGGATGAGCGAGCCGTCTTTGCAGCTGTGGATGATTCAGGGCTCCCTCTTCACTTCATGCACAGCATCCTTTATCCACTGGTCCTCAAAATATACACAATGTTGCTGCACATGTCATCTGGAAGATGTAAACAAAGCAACGCCAACAGAGGATGAAATCGCCCGCGGCAAAATGTCAACAAAAGAAAAACATCCACAAGAAATGCAGCGAAACGATGATCCTGCTTTCTTGGTGTGTTGCTGGAGTGTCTGAGGTGCCTCCTCTCTGTTTGGTCTCTGATATCGCTGAGCCGTGTTGCTGCTCCAACTGCCTCCTCCCCCCTCTTCCCTCAACTCTCTCCCATGACAGCAGCCTTCTGTGCCTTTAAAAAGACAAGCAGCTTTTCTCTCTGCCACCTCTATGCCGGGGAGACAAACAATAGCAAACCTCAACAAACCACAGGGTTAAGCAGGAGCTTTCTCTTTCACCCCCCCGTCAGTCTCCGTCCTCCTGCCTTCCACAGTAATCACCTCTCGATTTTTGTCTTTGTCCCGCCAGTATTCCCCCCCCCCCATCCTGTGTTTTGCACAGTGAAAATGACATTTTCATGCCCCTGTTTTTTTCACAATGGAGGCTTCCAACACCCAGCGTGGCCAACCAGAGTGTAGCCCGAGGTAAACAATATAACCTGAGAAACTAGGAAGGTATGTTTGTGAACCTGTGTGTGAATCCTGACCCTGCTATGTTCAGTTTCAAGCCACTCTGGCAGCAGATGTTGAGAATTTTCATTATTGAACCAAAAAAAAAAAAAATCACACTTTTTAAATATTGGATTACATGAAAGACGATTTTTTTTCTCACAGTCAGAGACAAAGAGACTCGTTCATCCTGACATTGGTGGTCATCTAGTTTACCGGCACTCTCACCAAACTGCACCACTGACCAGAAGAGCACTAAAAATATTCTTTCTTTCGTCTTTAGTCGTCTGTGTGACACATTTGGAGGATGTTTTCCTGTGGGATGGAAATAAGAGCAGGAACTGGTTCCACAATATTCCCATTGATTGATGAGGAGCAACGAGACAGAGACTAGAAATATGAGAAGTATAAATCTATTGTGCACTCATGGGAAAGTGAGGAAGCCAAGGCCTCGCTACAATAGAAACTGCAGCCTGCAGCAGTGGAAGACGCTCAAACATGCTCTGTGCAGGGTTCGGGTGTCTCACTTGAGTCTGTAAGGACTTTAAAAAAAAGTGGACTGCACCGCATTATACACAGAAAAACTGTGTCAGTCCAAACTAACACTTTAATAAAATGGGGGGTGTTTGCATGTAAACATGAAGTCCATTAAGTGATGTATTGATGTGATTCTAGTCTCAGATGAGCCCATTGTTCGATGTTTCTCAGCCTGAGGGGACAAGTAAAACGCTGCCCACTCACAACTTCCAGCACAGGCCCCTGCTAAAGCAAAAATATTGATCGTTATCTCAGACTCAGGCTCCGAGACCATAGAAAGATGCATGTAGGGCAGCAAAGCATGTATGGTATTCTATTGAGTGACCAGTATAAACATCCTGTCTTTGTTACAGCAGCAAAGACTTGAAGAAAATGAAGAAATAAAACATTCTGCAACACCAGGCGCTGGAAGATAACGCTGTTGGTTGGTGTTTTTGAAAGATTCTGAAAGATTCGTAATGGCACTCGTGAAGAGGGTCGCTATGATCAATAAAGACTCTTTTAACGTATTTTAGCTAATATATTATATATTTGCATTTGTCAAATGTAAGTTAGATAACGTAATTGTAATTTAGAAAGAGGTTTTTGTAAAAAAAAAAAGAAGGTCATCCTACTGTGAAATTTGGGGTCTCAGATACAGTCTTGCAGATATCCCACAAAAAATGCATACAGACTCTTATCACATTTAGAACAGAGTAAAAAAGACACATTTTGAGAAATCCTGGACTTTTTACATGTTTCCTTAATCCTGAACATCTGCAGATTGGGCAGATTAAAAGCCCAGGGACTATTTCCTTTATCTGCAAAGAAAAAGCTACAAGGAATTGATAAAACAAGGCTATTTCTTCTCTTTGTATCGTTGAAGACAACGACAAAAGCACTTAGTGATAGAGTGATCAGGGTGCTTCAAAGAAACAAAAGTTTAGATATGCATCGACCCATTATCACAGCTGCAGATAAGCTCCGTGGCTGCGTAAGACAATGGAGAGAACACATTCATTACAATTACAGGTCAATGAGGAGGATAAACTACTTATACATTACAGCCTGTAAAATGTGGAGCTTTATATCAGGCTCACTTTAGAGTGAAGCGGTTTAGTATTTTTTTTTATGGGAATTCAAATCTAAAACAAATGAGTGAAGGAAGTCTTCACTTCACTCATCCCCCTCGTCAGGGATTGTCTTTAACAGCATTTTCTCATGGATGGAGGTCAGTTCAGCACTTTGTGTTGTCGACCTTTAGCCCCAATGAAGTATCAGTGAGCAAGATGATACTTTTCTAGCACGTCCGAGGAAGTCAGATTAGTGTTCTCTATCATATTGAGACTATCTCTTTACTCAGAGAACAACAGGTACAACGTGACCCACAGTATTCTGCTCTGACTTGAAGTAAATCAGCCTCAGAGGTTAAATACCTGGTTCTTCCCTCTCGTGAGTCAGAACTGAAGAAGTATTCAACTCAACTCAAGCAAGTCCAGTCGCCCACAGCTATCAACTGAAGAAGATTATGACCTGGATGACTGAGAACCTCCACCGATATTAAAAGTTAAAGTAATACATCCAAAATGATGTTTCTGAAATGTCATGTCACAGTTCTCCTTGTAAAATGGCTCTGAAATCACTTGAACATACATCTTAATAAGAAACCAGTTATGTATTGCAATGTGAATAGGATCCATATTTAATAATTCAACAAATTAAATAACTTCACTACAAAATGATGACATTCTAGACTGACTGAAAAGATGGAGGCTCCAATTCATGGTATTACAATATACATCACTGTATGTTAGTGAGTTTGACTGAATGTTTAATTCATTCATGAAAAATATTCACGCTTTTCCCAATTCACAGTTATCACAATAGTGAGGTCACTAAAAAATAATGAATAGGCAAACAGGACAATCTATGACGTCCAGTCAGAATAGCTAATCCAGATTACTGTGTTGCTACTTCACTTCCTTTCACTACTATTTCACAGTCAGAAGTCTAAATATTAGTTCTTTAATTACTGGTCTTACCTGAGCAAAGGGAGATTAGAGAGCCAAATACTATCAAGTCAAAGTCAATCATACACATTTCTGTATGGTTAAAATGCAATGTTACACTTGAATTTCACCAGTTCCAGTGGAGACACAGGCTGGGACAGAACTCTGCTGCACCCTCTGCTGGTCATACATAACACTGCATGGTAAAAGTGGCTGAGTCATTCAAGCCAAAAAGGAGTGGAATGTTTAGTGTATTAAGAGTGTGAAGAGTGAGAAGTATTGACATGTAAGCAGCATGGAAGTTATAAATAAAAATACTTTTGTGCTGAAACACATGTACAGTAGCAGGTGTTAATAATATTAATGTTAATGATAAATTATTATGATTTGACAAATTTAGTGCAGCCTTTCTATATTGATTATTAGCTGCAAGTATGTGATTTGGTTGGTTCTGAATTCCACTGCTGCATTAATGCTGCATGTGATCGAATGTCATAGTCATGTTAAACACATCTTTTTATAAGAACAATTTAACATTTAAAAACTACCTGTCTATCCCCAGCTGCACATTTCCACACATCAACTGTGTATCGGATTCTCCGTGTACCCCTCAAAGAGAGAAAACTGCAAATGTCTGGAGCTCTGCTAATTAACATGTATGAGATCATTGCAGGCGCCAGATGTTGATGTAACGCTGCAATCTGACCCGACCTGGGTTTGAAGGAAAACGGACATGGCTACTTCTCATCAAGGACGAGTGTACGGTCTTTACGGTCTTTACAAATCAAATACATAAGACAAAACAACACACATTCAAATCGCAGGTTCAGGAAGACCACATTCAGACCTGGTATTATCAGCTGTAATTTTGCTCTTTGCTCGATCTGTCATGACATTAGTGTATATTTGACTAAAGGGCGGGGAAGCCCAGATACAATAATCATAGTTCAGGAGACACATCCAGAACGCATTTGAATGCCAGGTGTGAACATCTGTACTTGGCAGTCTAGTCTAGTCTGAACGAGGCTGAAAAAAGAAAAACAAGTTCATGTTCATACCTTAAGGCAGGGAGGCGGGGTGCAGAAGCAGAGCAGGGGTCCTCCCACTGGTGAGCAGAAGGTGTGGGAGGGGAGGCAAGGACTGGAGGTGGAGGAGGAGGAAAGAGGGGGGATGCTGGAGGGGTTGGGGGACTTTCAGGTGTGAGCCTCTCTGGGGGTGTGGGAGGAGGTGTGGGGAACTCTGCACTGTCGTGGAGGAGAGGAGGGAGGGGTGGGTGGTGGTGTTCAGAAGCCTGCTCAGTGAGGGGGGGCCTGCAGGGGAGAGAGTGCAAAACATAAGCAAAAAAAACAAAAAAAAAAACAAGATAGCCAGTAGCCAAATCAAAGCAATTTGGAAAAAGATAATCTGTCTCAACCACAAGGAAAACCAACTAACTAAAATATAAATATAAGTCCACTTTGGTTCCCATGCTTGTTCTATTAGCTCTCAGCATTGAAGAAGCTTGTCTGAAGGTGTCTGACTCCGTCATCACCGGCCACCTGGTGGAATGGATTTGGCACCGATCCAGGCCAGACTTATCAGGAGTGGTAGACTCTCTAATCTGACAGGCAATGCTATGGACGCCCATGCAGCTGTTACCCACTTGAGGGCATGCCTTCTGTTTAGCTCTAAAAAACCCCGTAGCATTTTCTTCTTAACAGTGCTTCAACAATATACCTCCATCATCTAAAGCACATTCATCACAAAGTACACTCCTCATGCATCGAGTCAACTATGTGCTGAGCTGCACTTTCTAAGCTCCAGCTCATTTCAGACGGACACTGAGCTGTGTTATTCTTCACCTTCCTCCCCCGTAAACTCAGAACATAATAACATTTAATGAGGGCGTGTGCATTTCTTCGAGGCGCTACGAGTCACAATTTACACTTAACACAGTCCTGGTTTCTCGTGTTTTCGTTGCATTATTTGTATTCGCGACCGGACGGCTGCGTGAAGATGAAACATTCTGCGATATGACATCGTCAAAATGGTCCCATTCATCTGAGTGAGGCCAAAGCCATTATGTTACCATCTGTGGACACGCGGCAAAGAAATAGACACAACCAAGTCAAGCTGATGAACAAAAACAAGTTGAGAGAGAGAAGACAATTGGCAGAATATAAGATTACTGTGGACACTGTAGCTGTCTCCGTACTGCGTCGGTGGCTGTTACATGGAGATAATGTCAGTTGGCTCACTCAGGTGAACAGATGGAACTTACTCCCAGATATGATGTGTATGAACAAGCAGAGGCTTTATCACCAACACAGAAAGAATGGGACAACTTAGAGGGAGGACACATGCTCTTTTCTTCAGCAACACACTGTTGGAATAAACACCTGGAATCTGTCCGCTTCAGCTTCTCACTGTTGGTAACTGAGCTAAAGCAACTCATGGTCAGAAACCAAACCATATGAGATACTGTGGTGATTTTCAAACCTATGCTTCGATGAACGAGTGTTAAACAAACAAGAGTAACTTCCACACTCACTTTAGTGTAATCTACAGAAAACATGTGGAAGCAAAAGACAGAACGTCTAAGGCAGGCTGTTAAACGATAAACAAAACAAGGTGATGATACAGAGAAATGCTTTCTTCTTTTCGTAACGATGGGAGGACAGTTTCTGCCAGCAGCTGGGTGTGTGCATTTGCACATTCGGGAACAGTTTGTAAATATTACAACCACACGCATCGTAAATAATTTGCTGATTTGTTTCTGCAACTACTGTGATCAAGTTGGTAAAGTCTAAAGTCTGGTGTGGTCGAATAATGACAGGCAAAAAATACAATCAAATCTAATTCCCATGTGCTGGCAACGCTTATGGAACTGTAATTGCCATGGCAACTAGACTATTTACAGTTCAATGTGGGCTTAAGCGTGGGCGACAGCCAGCACTTCCACCAGAAACATGAATGGGAAAAATACTACATACATACCAAGCTGAACAGTCACCACAATCATTTCCATATACTGTATGTAATAGAGAGAGTTGGGTAATGGGCTTTTAAACTGAAAATAATTGATTTAATTACATTTAAAACGTCAACATTCTTTTAAAAAAAACACTCACAGACGGTAGATAAATATTACATGATTTCACTCCGACAGACAGTCAGACGGAAGAGAGACGCACAGCATGCTCTAACCTGTCACATTTTTTAAGTACACATCATTTTTGCAACTTTGTTCCGTGTTTTCCGCCATCGGCCCCTTTCATCTTTCCATTTGTCCCTCCCTTTCACCCATCTGGTGAGGTTAGAAGAGGCAGACAATAATAATTAGCACCAGTTACCTACGTACAGACCATCTGCTGTATCCGCCTAAGTGGTCTTAAACACAACAAAGTCCTGCTACACATACAGTAGCTACGTCTTTCCAACTCACCCAGACTCCAACCATGGACGACTCCATCATTTACCTGCAGATGTAGCTACAGTCAGGGATGGTGAAGTGATTTTTAATCCAAAACACCAAGAGTGGAGTTACTGAAGGTCCAAGTGTCTTTCCTCTCTGACGCTGTCATACATACATACACACACGCACACACACACACACACACACACTCTCGCGCTGCAACACATGCTCTGATCTCTGGCTTTTGTTCCACTCTGTCTGGTCTGTGCAAATGACTTCAGTGGAGCTGAGTGCCTGCCCAAATTCCTCCCACTACAGGCTTCAGTTCACAAAGCCGGACAGACTGAGCAGAACTGACAGCTAGGACGGCCTCTGGGGGGGCGGAGAAAAAAACAACACATGTACAAACACACACACACACACACACACACACACATCATGCATTCACATTTCTGTCTCTGCCACATATATGCAAGTGTAACTTTATCTATCGATGAACTGTATAGTGGAAATAGCAGTGTCACTCCTCCAACCCCCTACACTGAACACACCTCGTCCCAGCAGCCGTGGTGATGGGACAAGTGCTGTGACTGACAGGCAGCAAGTGCTACTCATGTGCTCATGGCATGTGGGGAGTCTGCTGGACAAACGGCAAGAGAAACTTGCTGTGTTTGTAAAAAAGAAAACAAAAAAAACACATTACATACACAGAGAACACACAAAGAAGCTTTTCAGTAAAAGAACAGCACACAGTATGTGAAGGGTTATTTAAGCTAGACCTGTTAAAATGCTTAAACAAATACTGAAAACCCACATAGAGGCCACACTGAACTGTTTACAAAGTGCATTTAAATGAGGTCAGAGCATAAAGGGTTTGCTGCCATGACGTCAACCAGTTCAAATCTGTGCGATGTCTTCTCACTCTCAACAATCTACCAGACACCCAGTGTCTGAGGGACAAGTACAAATCCAATGTTTTAAATGTGTGTCAGAAAGGGCAACTTGATGTTTTAGGAAAATGGTAAAATGCTATAATCCTTAGATTTTACCCCTTTACTTGGATCGAATGAGGATTAACAGGATTCAGAGACTCCATTATTAAGATACAGCAACTTTCGCCACACACTGACTCAAGACTCAAACCATGCTTGCCTTTGTCATTCTATCCTGACCCTGAAAACAACATTTCCAACTGAAAGAATAAAGAAAAATGTTGATAATTATTACACATGAATCAGATTTGAAAGACACTCACCTGCTGTTCTGCAGCTCCTCATCAGGATCCTGGACTGCCTGTGTCACTGCAGGTTCTTCTGCTAGATCTTTGAATGGCTCCTCAGGTGGGATCTCGGCAGATTTTTCCACTAGGTTCTTTGGCAGTTCATTGATCAGCTTCTTCTTTGGTTCAAGGGGTTCTAGTGTCACCTTTGTTGGTTCCCAGTCTTCATTTGTTGTTGAATCTGGGAGCTCTGTTGTACTTTTTGCTGGTTCTAGGAGCTCAACCGCCTCTACTATCTTTACTGAAGACGTGAATGGCACCGCTTTGGATTCTCTAAGGCCTTCTGAGTGCTCCTCTTCTTTCTTGGGTGATTCTTCCTTTGTGCTCTGTGTTGGTTCTGGGCTTTCCACAAACTTCTTTAAAGGCTGAGGAAGACAATCTGGCTTTTTTAGCAAATTTCTAGGCGGTGGCTCAGTCGTCTTTTCTGCTGCCGGCTCAGGTGGTGGGATCTCCTTCTGTGTCAGAGGAGCAGCAACCTCCTCAGATTGAGTGAGAAACGCAAATTGAGGAGACTCCAGAGAAGGGAAAGCTCTGAAAAAACAATACAAGAGGAGGGGGAGTGTTGTGGTTTAGTTTACAAGATGTGCACAAAGAATGACTATCAAATCACAGTTTTGTGTGTGTGTGTGTGTGTGTGTGTGTGTGTGTGTGTGCAGATACGGGCATGTTTGTGTTGCTGTTGTTGCATTCAGACTCATTCAGACCCTGGAGAGCAGAGACAATGTCACAGCTGATGTCATCCTTTGAATATAAAAAGCCGCAGTACGTCCATTAGACATCAGCAGGCAAAGTCATCTGACCCGAGTGCACGTCGATACAAAGTGCATCTCTGTGTTTACCACCTCATTCATATTCATTGTCCCACTGCTCTCTGCATATTGAAGTCCAGTGTTACAGGACTGCTTTAAAAAACATTACATTAAACGTGCAGTTTGTAACAATTAGGATGTTTCATTGGAAGAAATTGAAGAAATTACCCATAAGCATAAAATATAATATGTTTTGGTTTTATAGCCTTATAATAAGCCTTTTTATACATTAGGCAAGAGCCTTGCTTTTCACAGGCAGCCATCTTGGCCCCGTGGACGCGCAATTCACAAATGAAGAAAAATTGCTTGGTCCACAAAAAACCCAGAGCATAAACCGAATGATAATGTTGAGGACATGGCAGTGGCTGTAGGAGATCAGAAAGAGTGTTTACATCATGTGAGGACCATGTAATGGGAAAGGGAGGGGTGAGCGGAGGAGTCCTTTGTTTATTGCAATCTGCAGTCTCACTATTACATGTCACCAATTCTTTGCCAAAACTACTATTTTAAATAAACACTCCATAGATGTACAACTCACGGAATTATTACTAAAAACTTAAGATATCCATCTCAACAAATATGTATCCTTATTCTGGAGTACTGCGCCTTAAACGCACAAAAACAAAAAGCCTATGCGAGTGCCTTTCTCTGTGTGATATACTTGAGCAGATGATATGTGACAGTCCGCTCTGTGAAACACATGAACAGTAGGGGGCATGAAGACCTTGTGGTGTCGTGTATGTGCACTCTTCTACACTTGAACTCTTGAGGGATCATGTCATATGATAATTACAGAC